>NW_025206828.1:11969-12083 GCF_004010195.1 Chiloscyllium plagiosum | reverse complement strand
CTCTCCCTCTCCCTCACCCTCACTCACTCTCCGGGGCCAGCCGCCGGCCTCTCTCGCGAGATCACGCCGCCGTTCGCGTGCGGGGAGGGGACACGCATGCTCGCTGGTGACACC
>NW_025206828.1:0-2658 GCF_004010195.1 Chiloscyllium plagiosum | reverse complement strand
ATCACAGTGAATCTGCCCCTGACCCGATCACAGTGACCCTGCTCCTGACCAATCACAGTGATCCTGCTCCTGACCTGATCACAGTGACCCTGCTCCTGACCAATCACAGTGATCCTGCTCCTGACCTGATCACAGTGACCCTGCTCCTGACCAATCACAGTGACCCTGCTCCTGACCAATCACAGTGACCCTGCTCCTGACCAATCACAGTGACCCTGCTCCTGACCAATCACAGTGACCCTGCTCCTGACCAATCACAGTGACCCTGCTCCTGACCAATCACAGTGACCCTGCTCCTGACCAATCACAGTGACCCTGCTCCTGACCAATCACAGTGACCCTGCTCCTGACCAATCACAGTGACCCTGCTCCTGACCAATCACAGTGACCCTGCTCCTGACCAATCACAGTGACCCTGCTCCTGACCCGATCACAGTGACCCTGTTCCTGACCCAATCACAGTGACCCTGTCTCCTGACCCGATCACAGTGATCCTGCACCTGACCTGATCACAGTGACCCTGCTCCTGACCAATCACAGTGACCCTGCTCCTGACCAATCACAGTGATCCTGCTCCTGACCTGATCACAGTGACCCTCTCCTGACCAATCATAGTGACCCTGCTCCTCACCCGATCACAGTTACCCAGCTCCTGACCCGATCACAGTGACCCTGCTCCTGACCAATCACAGTGACCCTGCTCCTGACCAATCACAGTGACCCTGCTCCTGACCCAATCACAGTGACCCTGCCCCTGACCCAATCACAGTGAATCTGCCCCTGACCCGATCACAGTGACCCTACCTCCTGACCCAATCACAGTGACCCTGCTCCTGACCCGATCACAGTGACCCTGTTCCTGACCCGATCACAGTGACCCTGTTCCTGACCAATCACAGTGATCCTGCTCCTGACCTGATCACAGTGACCCTCTCCTGACCAATCACAGTGACCCTGCTCCTCACCCGATCACAGTTACCCAGCTCCTGACCCGATCACAGTGACCCTGCTCCTGACCAATCACAGTGACCCTGCTCCTGACCAATCACAGTGATCCTGCTGCTGACCTGATCACAGTGACCCTGCTCCTGACCAATCACAGTGACCCTGCTCCTGACCCGATCACAGTGACCCTGTTCCTGACCTGATCACAGTGACCCTGCTCCTGACCCGATCACAGTGACCCTGTTCCTGACCCGAACACAGTGACCCTGCTCCTGACCAATCACAATGACCCTGCTCCTGACCCGATCACAGTGACCCTGCTCCTGACCCGATCACAGTGACCCTGGTCCTGACCCAATCAAAGTGACCTTGCCTCCTGACCCGATCACAGTCACCCTGTCTCTTGACCCGATCACAGTGACCCTGCCTCCTGACCCGATCACAGAGACCCTGCCTCCTGACCCGATCACAGAGACCCTGCCTCCTGACCCGATCACAGTGACCTTGCTCCTGACCCTATCACAGTGTCTCTGTCTCCTGAGCCAATCACAGATACCCAGCTCCTGACCCAATCACAGTGACCCTGCCTCCTGACCCAATCACAGTGACCCTGCTCCTGACCTGATCACAGTGACCCTGCCTCTTGACCCGATCACAGTGACCCTGCTCCTGACCTGATCACAGTGACCCTACCACTTGACCCAATCTCCCTGACCCTACCCCCTGACCCTATCATAGTGACCCTGCCTCCTGACCTGATCACAGTGAACCAGCTCCTGACCCGATCACAGTGACCCTGCCTCCTGACCCGATCACAGTGACCCTACCTCCTGACCCTATCATAGTGACCCTGCCTCCTGACCCGATCACAGTGACTCCCAGCTCCTACTCTGATCACAGACTCCCCTCACTCCCACTCTAATCATACTGCATGCCTCACTGCATGCATTTCAAAGCAAACAGTTTCCTTGTGGACCAATTGGCTGGAGGTTGAACAGCTGCTGGCTTCCCCCAGTGCTGTCCTGTTAGTGATTCAGCTCCACTCACTAATGAGATACATATTCCATTCCAATAATGCTTCCTCCACTCCTGCAGGGACTGAGGCAGGCTCACTACGGTCAGTTCAGAGGTTCCTGTGATCAGTTCAGGGAGCAGAGCTACGGTGATTTTTTCAGAGTCACTCAGACCGGGTCAGGTGCAGGATCACTGTGATCGGGTCAGGAGACAGGGTCATTGTGATTGGGTCAGGAGACAGGGTTACTGTGATCAGGTCAGGAGGCAGGGTCACTGTGATCGGGTCATGAGCTGGGAGTGAGGGGAGTCTGTGATCAGAGCAGGAGCTGGGAGTGAGGGGAGTCTGTGATCTGGTGAGGAGCTGGGAGTGAGGGGAGTCTGTGATCAGGTCAGGACTTGGGAGTGAGGGGAGTCTGTGATCAGAGCAGGAGCTGGGAGTGAGGACAGTCTGTGATCTGGTGAGGAGCTGGGAGTGAGGGGAGTCTGTGATCAGGTCAGGAGTTGGGAGTGAGGGGAGTCTGTGATCTGGTGAGGAGCTGGGAGTGAGGGGAGTCAGTGATCAGGTCAGGAGTTGGGAGTGAGGGGTGTCTGTGATCAGAGCAGGAGCTGGGAGTGAGGGGAGTCTATGATCAGGTCAGGAGTTGGGAGTGAGGGGAGTCTGTGATCTGGTGAGGAGCTGGGAGTGAGGGGAGTCTGTGA
>NW_025206827.1:11201-12077 GCF_004010195.1 Chiloscyllium plagiosum | reverse complement strand
AGTATCCGATCTTGAATGGTACAGTTGCCATACCAGGTAATACATCCAGACAGAATGCTCTCGATGGCGCACCCATAAAAGTTGGCAAGGATATTCTAGTCTCTTAGAGGAAAGCAGAAGTAATGGTCAGATCTTGTGTACGTTAAATGGGTTTGTCAAGATGTAAAAAAACAATTGTTACAGGAGACTGTCCTGTCATGGGCACAGAGAAGAGATTTCGCAGCAGTAGGCGTGAACCTAGGATGGTATGTTGCTTTTCTGGTGCTCGGGTGAAGGACATCTCAAAACATTTGAAGCATATTGTCAAAGGGGAGAGTGAGAAGCCGGAAGTTGTTTTATACATTGGGAGGAATGACATCGTCAGGGCAAGGGTTAGGGCTTTGCAGAGTGAGTATAAAAACTTGGGTAAAGGGTTAAAGAAACAGAACATCACAAGTAATAATCTCTGGTTTACTTCTGGTCCTAATTTCAAATCAGGGAAGAATGGGGCTGATAAATCAATGGCTGAAGAGGTGGTGCAATGTGCAAGGATTCTGTTTCCAGGATCATTGGGATCTCTTCTGGGACAGAAGTGGCCTGTTCAAAAAGGAAGGGTTTCACCTGAACTGGAGAGGGACCTATATCCGGGTGGGTTCTATATCGAGAGGTTGTGAACCCTTTGTTTTGGGGCGAGGAAGGGTGGGGCTTTCCTATGTAACAGTGAAAATAGACAGAAACATGAGGGTGGTTCTGAATCAGAAAAGAGCAAGTAGGTTAGAAAAGATAGATGACAGCAATTCAGAGCCCAAAGTAATTCTGAAGAAATAAACTGCATTTATTTCTATAGAGATAAGGCTAATGAACTCAGGGTATGTCTGGAAACATAGAACTCGCCAG
>NW_025206827.1:2935-5512 GCF_004010195.1 Chiloscyllium plagiosum | reverse complement strand
ACTAACTGTAAGAGAGAGAGAAAGACGTAAAGTTAATGATCAACATTCTCCATGCCTGAGTCTAGGTTAGAGTGGTGCTGGAAAAGCACAGCAGCTCAGGCAGCATCCGAGGAGCCGGAAAATCGATGTTTCAGGCAAAAGCACTTCATCAGAAAAAGAGGCGGGGTACCTGCATGGTGGAGTGTTAAAATATGGGGGGGGGGTTTGGGGAGAAAGTAGCATAGAGTACAATAAGTGAATCGGTGTGGGAATGGAGGTGATAGGTCAGAGAGTATGGTGGGGGAAGGTAGCAAAGAGCACAATGGGTGAATGGGGGTGGGGATGAATGTGTTAGGTCAGAGAGGAGGGTGGGGTGGATAGGTGGAAAAGAAGACAGGCAGATGGAACAGGTCGTGGGGATGGTGTTGAGCTGGAAGGTTGGAACTGGGGTGAGGTGGGGGAAGGGAAAATGAGGAAACTGGTGAAGTCCACATTGATGCCCTGGCATTGAAGTGGTCCGAGGTGGAAGATGAGGCGTTCTTCCTCCAGGCGTCGGGTGGTGAGGGAGCAGCGGTGGATTAGGCCCAGGACCTGCATGTCCTCGGCTGAGTGGGAGGGGGAGTTGAAATGTTGGGCCACAGGGTGGTGGGGTTGATTGGTGTTCCCTAAAGCGGTCTGCTAGGAGACATTCAGTCTCTCCAAAGTATTATAGACCGCACCAAGAGCAACGGATACAATAAATGATATTGATGGTTGTGCAGGTAAAACTCTGATGGATGTGGAAGGCTCCTTTTGGGCCTTTGATGGAGGTGAGGGAGGAGGTGTGGGCACAGGTTTTGCAATTCCCGCTGTGGCAGGGGAAGGTGCCTGGACGGGAGGGTGGGTTGTAGGGGGGCGTGGACCTGACCAGGTAGTCATGGAGAGAACAGTCTTTGCGGAAGGCAGAAAGGGGTGAGAAGGCAAATATATCCCTGGTGGTGGGGTCCATTTGAATGTGACAGAAATGTGAGTGGATGATTTGGTTTATGCGAAAGTTGGTAGGATGGAAGGTGAGCACCAGGGGGGTTCTGTCCTTGTTACGGTTGGAGGAGTGGGTCTGAGGGCGGAGGTGCAGGATGGGGACGAGATGTGTTGGAGGGCATCGTTAACCACTTGGGAAGGGAAATTGCGGTCTCTAAAGAAGGAGGCCATCTGTTGTGCTCTGTGGTAGAACTGGTCCTCCTGGGAGCAAATACGGCGGAGGTGGAGGAATTGGAAATATGGCATGGCCGTTTTGCAGGAGGTAGGGTGGGAAGAGGTGTAATCCAGGTAGCTGTGAGAAAGTTAAAAAATGTCAGTGTCAAGTCGGTCATCATTAATGGAGAGGGAGAGGTCCACAGGAAGTGGGGGTGGGGGGGGGGGGGCGAGGTATCAGAGATGGTCCAGGTGAATTTAAAGTCGGGGTGGAATGTGTTGGTGAAGTTGATGAATTTCTCAACCTCCTTGTGGGAGCTTGAGGTGGCGCCAAAGCAGTCATCAATGTAGCGGAGGAAGAGGTGGGGAGTGGTGCCAGTGTAACAACCGACGATGGACTGTTCTACATAGCCAACAAAGAGCCCAGGCGTAAATAATGACACAAAGATAATTGTTAATCCATTTCATATGAAGTTTAAAAATATCTGAACCACAGCAACAATCCCTCTCGAAGTGAATTATTTGCACTTTTAAGAGACAGGGAGAAGAACAGGAGCAGTAGACTGCTCACAAAAACGCAGTCATATAGTCAATTTTTTAGGGGGGTTGGCAACGGTTAATTTCACGTCACAGGTGAGGTGCCAGAAGACTGGAAGTTGGCAAACGTTGTGCCACTGTTTAAGAAGGGCGGTAAAGACAAGACAGGGAGCTATAGACAAGTGAGCCTGAACTCAGTGGTGGGCAAGTTGTTGGAGGGAATCCCGAGGGACAGGATGTCCATGTATTTGGAAAGGCGAGGACTGAATAAGGATAGTCAACATGGCTTTGTGCGTGGGAAATCATGTCTCATAAACTTGATTGAGTTTTTTGAAGAAGTACCAAAGAAGATTGATGAGGGCAGAGCAGTAGATGTGATCTATATGGACTTCAGTAAGGCGTTCGACATGGTTTCCCATGGGAGACTGATTAGCAAGATTATATCTCATGGAATACAGGGAGAACTAGCCATTTGGATAGTTAGAAGACACAGGGTGGTGGTGGTGGAGGGTTGTGTTTCAGACTGGAGGCCTGTGACCAGTGAAGTGCCACAAGGATGTGTGCTGGATCCTCTGCTTTTTGTCACTTACATAAATGATTTGGATGCGAGCATAAGAGATACAGTTAGTAAGTTTGCAAATGACACCAAAATTGGAGGTGTAGTGGACGGTGAAGAGGGTTACCTCAGATTACAACAGGATCTGGACCAGATGGGCCAATGGGCTGAGAAGTGGCAGATGGAGTTAAATTCAGACATATACGAGGTGCTGCATTTTGGGAAAGCAAATCTTAGCAGGGTTTATACACTTAATGGTAAGGTCCTAGGGAGTGTTGCTGAACAAAGTGATCTTGGAGTGCAGGTTCATAGCTCCTTGAAAGTGGAGTCGC
>NW_025206827.1:0-2839 GCF_004010195.1 Chiloscyllium plagiosum | reverse complement strand
GAGGAAACCCACGCAGACACGGGGAGAACGTGCAAACTCCACACAGTCAGTTGCCTGAGGCGGGAATTGAACCCGGGTCTCTGGCGCTGTGAGGCAGCAGTGCTAACCACTGTGCCACCATGCCGCCCACCAATTTGGGAGGATTTGAACTATAGGGAGAGGCTGAACAGGCTGGGGCTGTTTTCCCTGGAGCGTCGGAGGCAGAGGGGTGACCGTATAGAGGTTTACAAAAATTATGAGGGGCATGGATAGGATAAATAGACAAAGCATTTTCTCTGCGGTCAGGGTGTCCAGAACTAGAGGGCATATGTTTAGGTTGAGAGGGGAAAGATATAAAAGAGACCTCAGGGGCAACTTTTTCACGCAAAGGGTAGTGCATGTATGGAATGAGCTGCGGATGAGGTGGCGGCTGGAACATTTGCAACATTTAAGAGGCATTTGGATAGTTATATGAATAGGAAGGGTTTGGCGGGATATGGGCTGGGTGCTGGCAGGTGGGACTACATTGGGTTGGGATATCTGGTCAGCATGGACAGGTTGGAACGAAGGGTCTGTTTCCATGCTGTACATCTCTATAATTCTATGACCTGGTTTATAGTTTTCTCAGACTGGCTTGAGTCTTACCTCAAACCTACAACATCCTCGAGTCAATAAAAGAAAGAATGGGAGACACCAACATGGACAATGATTGCAAAATTTCTGTCTTTCGTTTTGGAGCCTCCACAGCTCAGATTGCCCCTAGAATTGTATATCCATACCGTACGAATGACAGTACAGGGCACTGAATCACTCCACAGTGTCCAGGAATGATTGCAGTACATAATGTGGATGAACAAATGGTCGGGCATTGAGTCATTCCCTCATGGACAGGATTGAACATCCTGACAATCTGTATCATGGAAGTATTCATGAGTGAATCCAACCACCATGTCCCAAGCTGTATACCCACCAAAATCATAAGCGCTGCAACATTTGACACGGACTCCCCCACATTCTAACACCGTACACCACAGCCCTCCACCCAAATAAAACCTGAATCCATGCTGCAATGTTCATTGCAACTTTCTGGTTTAGAAATCATACATTTTGTTAGAGATTAAGTGAAGCTTCCTGCCTGATGTCCAGGATCCTGCTCCCAAACTCCTCTCCTTGTGAATAGAGATCCCCTTCCCAGATTCAGAGAACACACTGGGGCTGGGAATCCCCATCACCTATCCAGCATTCCTACGGTGCAGAAAGAGGTCATTCAGCCCATCTAATCTGCAGCAGATCACTGAAGAGCATCCTACCCTGATCCTACGCAATGGATGTGGTTTTTATCATGACTAACTCACCAAACCTGATACCCTGAACACTCTGGCTCAATTTAACTTAGCCGACCCATTTAATTTGCATACCTTTAGATTATGGAAAGAAACCAAAGCACCCGGAGGAAATCCGTGCAAACACAGGGAGAATGTGCAAGCTTCACACAGACAGTCCCTCAAGAGTAGAATCGCACTCAGGTCCTTGGTACTGTAAGGCCGCAATGCTAACCACTGTGCCACCGTGCCACCCTTCCATTTCTCTCATTGACACTTCATTCTAGCTACCAACCAGATTTAGTCCTCCCATCGATCAACCAGGTCATACTCTCTCCCTGTGACCACCTCACCACCCTGCACCCACTACCTCGTTTATCTGATGCTCCCCCTACACCCACCCACTGTCCTGAAGAAGGGTTGCACCCAACATATTGACTTCTCCACCTCCTGATGCTGCCTGGCTTGCTGTGTTCTTCCAGCCTCCTGCTTGTCTACCCAGGTTACTGATAATCATGCATTCAATGATGTTAATGCCAAAGCAAGCCAATGGGAGACTGGTGGGTTCTCACTTTTAGGAGATGGTCATTGCCTGGTGCTTATGCAGCGTTAATTTTATTTGTCAATTATCAGCCCAGGCTAACTTCCCCATTGCTGTATATTAAAACAGACTACTTCATTACCTTAGGAGACATAGGTGGTTCTGATCTTTGTGCAGTCATGCGAAAACATCTCTAATTTTGAAATTATGATGAATGGAAGGGCATTGATGAGGCAGCTGCAGACTTTAGTGTCAAGGTGTAACCATACAAAACTCAGCAGAGATGTATGGTGACTGAGATGACTGCCCCCCTACAGCCCTAACCATTTTCACCTGTAGTCAGGATGAAACCAAAGAGAGTTGTAATCTCTTGGAGTTCAATTTTTCAAGGGCTCCTTATTGTGAATATGTGTTCATAATGTATATGTTTAAAAGCTGAAGATATCTTTTCAGGAATTAAAATTTAACTGTAAAAATAAACGATTGAGGAGCAGATATCCAATCCTTCTGTAAATGCAAGGCAAGCAATTCCGAGTTTGGCACATTACAGAGTTAGCATGTGAAGATAGTAAGGACAGCAAATGCTGGAAGTCAGAATCGATCGAATGTGGAGCTGGAAATGCACAGCAGGTCAGGCAACATGTGACTGTGTTGGAAGATCAGAGGTTACGGTACAATAAACAAGCAATGAGTGACAGAGTTTGGGTTCCTGACAGAGTCGGAATGTTTGTCATTATCACAGTAAAAAAAAAGGAATGCTCTTAATTCTGCGAACTGGACTTGTGAGCAATGTTATTGATATAGAGGGCACAGATGAATGGACAGCATAAAGGACTTTGTGACACAGATATGGAAATAATATCTACACTAATGAGAGAGACTGCAACGGAAGTTCATTAATGTGGAATACATATTCAAGGTTAGAACATTTGGTCAGCGGCGAGGCTTGTATGGCATATTAAAACACCATGTTAAATGTTCTGTATTCTGGACTGTT
>NW_025206826.1:10538-12076 GCF_004010195.1 Chiloscyllium plagiosum | reverse complement strand
TTTAGTAACTTGAAAGAGTGAATTTACCACTTAATTCCTCCCTCCAAACCTCACATACTCTGGAAAACTTCCATTCGGTTTTTCTTGGTTCAGTTCCAAATTTTCCAACACACAAATAAATATAATACCATCCCCACTAAACGCCGTCAGCATCATCTCTAATGTCTAAGCAGCCCAGTAAACGCTGGCAGTGTCCTCTCTGATAGAATCACAGATTCCCTACAAGGCAGAAAGTACAATTCACCCAATAGTCTATAGGGTCACTCTGAAGAGCATCACAACCAAACCTAGTCTCCACTCTATCCCATATATTTCACTTGAAGAAAGAACAGCCCCCTGGCTTGTGATTTCAAATAAACCTACTGGAATAAACAATTGCATCGTGTGACTGCTGACATTACCCATGGCTAATTCACTTAACTTAGTGATTTCACTCCCTGGAATGACAGGGCAATTTTACATGGTCAATCCACATCAGCTGCAGATCTAAAATCAGTGCGAGCCACTCAGCAATTATATCATAACAGTGAGAACCATCTGCAACATGTTTAATAGCTTTACACACTGGTAACTCAGGCTAGTGAAAGCAAGCTGCGCCCATCAACCATAATTCAATGCATCCAAACGCGATTCTGTGCTGTACAACCTCATTCGTGCTGCAGGAAATGTTTCTGCACTCAGATCTGAATGGGTATACCTTGTTTTCTTCCTCAGGTTCCTGCTTTAAGCAAACATTTCAGTCAGAAACAAATCGATAAAATGGTTTTCATTCCAACACAGATACAATGTACAGTTTGCAGAAGTCACGTGTTTGCACTTTCACTGACACTCTCTCTCCAGGAGCTGCAGTCCTTCCCCACGGTGATTCAGACAGCCCTGTCCTTCCTGTGACATATCCCATCGAGAATGGAAGGCCAGGCAATAATAACCTTCACTGGGTAAAATAGCGACAGGTTTAAAAGCTTTACGATGCCCCTAGCGGTGAATTGAGCACTGTGACAGGCGGGTACGCTGACCACGATACTGCCGAGGACAACAACGTCGAAGGAGGCCATTCAGCCTGTTCTGGCCGCACTTGTCCATCACAACTGCTAAACGACCTGAATCAAGTTTTCCATCACTCAGCCCATAGCCTTATATGTCTTGGCATCACAAAGTCTCATCTAATTTTTTTTCAGCTGAAAAGGGTTTCCGCCTCTGTGACGCTTTGCGCACATGTACCCAAACCTTTCTTCTTTTCCCGACCTCTCTTGGCCCGGTATTCGATCCCCCCATCAACAGGAAACGCTTCTTTCAATCTATCCGATCCGTATCCCTGATTGTTTTGAACATCTCAGTCATGTCTTCCCCAATCTCCGCTGCTCGGCGACAAACAACCCCAGTCTGTCCACATAACTGAAACTATTCAGCCAAGCAATACCCCAGTGAATCTCTCCTGCACTGTTCCCAGTGCGATCACATCCATGCTATCATGTGAATTGTAGAACTGCACACAGTACTCGAGCTAGAGCCAAATAAACTTCTTTTATTCTGTTACT
>NW_025206826.1:9149-10429 GCF_004010195.1 Chiloscyllium plagiosum | reverse complement strand
TAATTCCAGATATTTACTGAATCCCAATTCTACCACCTAGCATGGTCGGAGTCAAACCCGAGTCTCTGGTGTCTGAGTTAACAGTCCAGTGGTAAGAGTGCTCGGCATTGCAGAAAACCGGTCAAACTGATCTTTTCCAATGGAGTTGCTTTTCCCCGATACTGTCCTGTGTCATTTTCCTGAGCTTGACCCTCCAATAATCTCTTGTCCGTCTCAGTAAAAGTTGCTACATGAGTATTGATCTCACAACAGCGGTAACCAAATGGATCAACTGGTCTGCAGGTCCCGATCGTGGGGTTGGTGTACGTTCACCCAGCAAGAGTGACCACAGCAGCACAGACTGATCGGTATCAATGTGAGAGTCAGTGCCTTGATGAAATAGGACTCCACAGCCACATGATGAAAGAGCAGCGCTCCGAAAGCTAGTGCTTCAATTAAACATGTAAGACTATAACCTGGTGTTGTGTGATTATTAACTTTGCACACCATAGTCCAACACCGGCATCCTCAAATTAATGAAATGGGGGTGTGGGACGGAAAGTCTGGTTAATGATCGTAGGAGGGAAGAAGTCTCTGAGAACGGGCGGATTTGAATGCTGACATATGAAACACCGAGTTATGAGCGAGCAGAATTTGAAGGAAAAAGATCATTGCCTTGGACAAAATTTCCATGTTAAAACAACTTATACCTTTGTGTGCTTCACAAAAACTGGGGTGCATCGAGAAGCTACTGCCGTGACTCGGATTCGAACCGAGGTTTCTGCGGCCACAACGCAGAGTACTAACCACTATACTATCGCGGCATCCCATATATCAACACGCTGCCATGGCGCTATAAGTACAGTAGTATAAACAATGTTAGGCAGAGTACCGAACACAGAATATTAGTGCTTAGCGAACAGTGGCAGACATGTGGGAACTCAGAATGGGCTAACCGTTTAACATTGGTGCCCACAGAGGCTGGGGTGATTCCATCAATAATATGCTGAAGGCTGAGATAAATAGATTTCTCCAAAACATCAAAGATTCCGGGGACAGTGCAGGTTTTGTTGAAATGTATGCTCCAATAGCAATGCAGTTTAACATCGACTCCTTCACCAGCTCCCCACACAAGGCAGTAACCACTGCTGCCACAGAGTCCCAGTTCCCAGCCCCAGAATCAGAGGAACTGAGTGGCGCAGTCACAAAGATCCAACTTGAAATCGGAATGGGAATGAGGTCTCAGAGATACTCCGATGGCTCCGGAGAATGCACGGTACTTCTATGAGGGTTTAGAGACG
>NW_025206826.1:0-9074 GCF_004010195.1 Chiloscyllium plagiosum | reverse complement strand
TAACATGGAGTTCAATCTGGATAAATGGAAGGTATTGCATTTTGGTATAACAAAAAGAGTAGGGCTTTGCGTAGTGTTGGAGAACACGTGAGCTCGGGATGCAGGTACATAATTCTATCACCTACAGACAAGGTGTTCAAAGGTATTTAACATACTTCCCTTCATTGCTCAATCCTTTGTGTATAGTAGTCGGGACGTTATGTTGAAGGATTGCAGGATATTGATGAGGCCTCTTCTGGAATATTATGTCTAGTTCCGGTCGCCCAGTTGTAGGAATGATATTATTCAGCTGGAACAGGTTCAGAAAAGGTATACACACATGTTGCCGTGTGTGGAATGTTTGAGTTATAACGAAAGGCTGGATAGGCTGAGACTATTTTCAGATTTGAGATTGGGGTGCTGGAAAACCACAACAGGTAAGGCAGCATGGGGGGGCAGGGGAATCATTTTTTTGCGCAAGTGTCGTTCATCAGGCTCTTCCCTGAAACGTCGATTCTCCAGCTCCTCAAATGCTGTCTGACCTGCTGTGCTTTCCCAGCACAACACTATCGACTGTGATCCCTCATCTACAGTTCTCACTTTCTTCTAGTTGAGACTGTTTTCACTCTAGGTTAGTAGTTTGAGCGGCGACCTGACAGAAATTTATGACTTCTTGAGAGGCAAGTTAGAGTTAACGATAGCTGGCTTTTCCCAGGAGGGGGATTTCAAGACGAGAGGGCATATGTTTAAGATGAAAAGAGAGAAAGTTAAAAAAGGACATGTGAGGCTTTCTTTTCGAGAAGGTTTTTTACATGCTGAGGAAGTGATGAATGAGGGTACATTTGCAACATTTAAAGAACAATTAGATCCAAACATGAATGGGAAAGTGGAATTTTAAAAATAAATTTATTCATGCCGAGTACATCAGTTATTTCCCAGAGGACAGTTAAGAGTCAACCACAATATTATCCATCTGGAGTCTCCTGTGGGACAGAGCAGATGAATATGACAGTTTGCTTCACGAACTGGCATGAGTGAATCAGATGCGAGTTTCCACACAACTGATTCAGGTCATCACGAGACTCTGCAATTCCAGGTGCTTATTGAATTCAAACTCCACTATCTGTCATGCCAGGACTTGAACGCTTTGTCCCCAAAATATTACTTGGATTTTTGGATGTAAAACTACAAGGGCATTATAACCACTCAGCGGGTACAGCAGGAGGCGGATGGGACTAGATTAGTTTGGCAGTACGTTCAGCATGGATTGGTTGCACTGACGGGCCTGATTTTATGCTGTATGACTCTATGATTGACGCTATGGAACAAATAGCTGGTTGGTATTAACTGCAGCATTGACAACATAATCGAACACCTGATGGGATATGCAATCCTGCTGGAGTCTCCGTAGGTTGTTTTGCTCAGTGATTCCTTCCCACACACGGGACTGGTGAACGGCTGGTCCCCAGTGTTACTGATTAAATGAGTTTCCATTTCTGTGGTTAATTGAATCTCTTCCTGCAGTTCCCACATTGCCCTGCTTTCTCTGTGGTATCGGTGTCCTTTTTACAACCCAGGGTGAACGATCCTTTCAAATTGTGTCCACACATATACAAATCCTGTTTTCCATGTTGTGAACGTATTTTCATTCTTTCTCATTCACCCACAGGGTGTGATTATCACTGGTCAGGATAACATTTATTCTTCACTCCTTGTTCGTTGCTGCCTGGCAACGCCACACACCCGGGTGCGATCCCAGCCTCGGGTCTCTGTCTGTGGGCAGTCTGCACATTCTCTGTGTGTTTCCGTTTTTATTTCTCCCTCATGACCAATGATGTGCCAGTTACAGGGATCAACAATGGGAAATGCAGCTTTATGGGATAGGGAATACCGTGGGTCCTGGTGGGATGCGTTTCGGCTGAACCATCTGGACTGGAAGGGCCGACTACCCTGCTTCCTCAAACGATGGGGATACTTGAATTAAGGGTCAGCTCATGTTTTTCTGGCCCTGGAGTCTCTCGTAGGCAGGACTGGGTGAAGATTCTGCAGAAGGGACATGAATGAATGGGATTGCAGGAAATTAATGTTATTATCTCTGTTCCTGAGGTCAGGCTTGCATTCGGGTTGTTATTCATCGAACTTAAACATCACCGTTTCCGTGTCCCTGCCCCCAAGGACAACCAGTTCAAAATATCACCCCAACACTACCTTCTCCAGGTATCAGTGTTGACTGTGTGGAAGAAACTGATTCTGAGCTGATGCAAGCAAAAGCAGCTTCCATCGGAAACACAGATCCAAATAACAAAAGCATCTGTTCAACCCACCACTGCAAAATTAACGGCTCAACACGCTTCAATTGTGCCACTCAGCTGTCTTAGCAAGATGCACTATAAATCGCTATGATAGTACAAACGGGGACAACTATTCCCTTGATCAGGAGCATACTCAACCTAGGAATTTCTTGCGCTTCTATATCATCATAGAAGGACCGCACTGTCACCTATTGCATCACTGGAGAGAGAGAGTAACATCGCGCACTCATCCCATCCCTATTTCCGGTTGGATCTGGGAGGCTGTGCCGCAGTTTCTCTGAATCGAGGCTGTGAACTGAGATTATGTGTGATTATCTGCAACACTGGTTATTGCCTTGAGGAAGCTGGTGAAGTTGCCGATGTTAAGCTAAAATGCTACTGTAACATACATTTCAACAATATCCTGTACTGTCCCCCGAGTCTTTGATATTTTGGCGAAATCTATCAATCTCAGTTTTCAACATTCTCATTCAAGGATCTTCACAGCCTCTGAAGACATCGAATTTTAAGATTCCAATCATTCTCAGTTCCCATGCCTGTCACTCTTCGCTGAGTACTGATATTGTACATTTGCTGTTTTTCCTATCATTTCCTCTGCTAGTACACTTATTGCTGCTTGCAAGTATCCTGTTCTGTTGTTGCTGTGATCGTGGTCATCTGTATTTTGCATTGTGACCACAGCAACGTCGGTTCGAAACCATGCACGACACTAAGTGTTCTCTCCGTTGTCCTTTTTGTGACACATGGTAAGAAACAATTGTTTTACCTTCAGATTCCACTCTCTCACATCTCTGCGTTTCATATATCAGGATTCAAACACACCCGTTGTCGGAGATTTCTCTCCTTCCCACGATCATTAATCCTCCTTTCGGTCCCTCCTCCCATTTCTCTGAGGCAATGCACAATCCATCACTCTTCTTCACATTGATACTGTTCTGTCTGTCCTGCGGTCACTGTTGCTGGGTGAACATGCCCCAATCCCACCATCGGGACCTTCAAACAAGTCGATCTGTTTGAATACCACAGTTGTGAAATCAATCCCCATGTAGCAGCTTTTACTGACATAGGCCAGAGACAATTGGAGCGTCAGGGTCATGGAAAAGACCCAGGGCAGTTTTGGGAAAAAGAGATTTTATTGGAAACGTTCAGCTTTGATGACTTTCTGCGTTGCTCTCGCTGTAATTTCATAGGACTGATAATCCTGAAACCGAGGTAATAGTCTGGGTACTCGGGCCTGAGTCCCACCATGTCAGATTGTAAAATTTGGATTCAGCAAATATCTGCATTGATGAATCTAATGACTACTATAGATCCATTGACAAATGTTGAAAAATAAACATCTGGTTTACTGATGTCATTTCAGGATGGAATCTGCTATCCTTACTTGGTCTGGCCTGCATGTGACTTCAGACTCATAGCAATATGGTTGAGTCTCAACTGCCCTCTGGGCAATTCGGAATGGGTAATAAACTCTGCTTAGCCAGAATCGCCCTCATACTAATCCAGAAATTTTAAAACAAATGCTCATTAGGCTCAAGCAAGAATGTTGTGTGCAGGGATGTCATCACACTGAGAACATTGCAGGAGATATTTACCAGGATGTTGTTTGGGACGAAGAGTTTCAGTTGTGAAGAAAGACAGGACAGAGTGGACTGTTTGTCGCATTGTAAAGGAGATGTAGATAAGTCATGAATGAATTAGGGTATGGACAGATTTGACTGAACGAGTTTCCCATTGATGGAGGGATCGATCAGCAGGGGCCATAGATTTAAGGAGAAAGGCAGAAAGGTTTGAGAAGATGTGCAAAAAACTTTATCAGCCAGTGGGTGGTTGGAATTTAGAATACACTGCCTGCATTGTTCAGAGCGGCAAAAACCCGTATAACCTGAATAAATATTCAGATGTGATCTTGTGATGCCAAGACATATAAGGCTGTGGGAAAAGCATTGAGAAATACGATTCAGTTCATTCGGCACTTGTTTTTGACAAGTGTGGCCACAATTGGCTGAAGGGCCTCCTTTGACACTCCTGTCCTCGGTAGTAGAATGGTTAGTGTCCCCACCTGTCACAGGGCACAATTCTCCGCTGGGAACAGTGTAAATCTTTTAAAACTGTCACTCCATTCCCAAGTTCGGACATTGATACCTGTCCTTCCATTCTCAATGGTGCATGCCACAGGAAGGACGGTGCTGCCTGAATCAGTGTGGGGAAGGGCTGCAGCTCTCAGGGAAGCAGAGTGTCAGTGAAAGTACAAACACGTGACTTCAGCAAACTGTACATTGTATTTGTGTTGGAATGAAAAGCATTTGACAAACTTGTACTGGATTGAAGTGTTTACTGGAAGCTGGACGGTGAGGAAGAAACAGCGTAAAAACCTTCAAATATGATTGCAGAAACATTTCACTCAGCACGAATGAAATTGTAATGGACAGAGTAGCGTTTCGATACATTGAATTTGGGTTGATTTGCTTTGATGACGCTGAGTTACCAGGGTATAAATCCATTAAAAATGATACAGCAATTGCTCACTATGATGGAACATTGTGTCAGTAATTCGCACTGCTGTTCGCTCGGAGGATTCGGTTGATTGGCAAAGTTAAATTGCCCTCTCGTGTCCGGGGAGTGAATTAACTAAGTTAGGTGAATTAGCCATGGGTAACGCGGGGACAAGGTCAGAAGTCACAGGATGACAGGTTATAGTCCAACCGGTTTATTTGAAATCATAAGGGGGAGGGCTCACTCTTCCTCAGGTGAAATATACGGGAATAGGGAGGGGAGCTTGCTCTGAGTGAGATGACCTTCAGAGAGTCGACACCGGCTCGAGATGTCAGGCATTCAATACCTTTGAATAAAACCTTTGAATGACAAAGAAATGATGAGAACAGAATCGCTGTCACTCCGAGAATCTGTTTTTCAAAATATTTGGAAAGGCACATTTGGTGACATACAAGGAATAAATTTCACAAGGGGAGCGACAGCGTGTGGATAGGTAAAGGGGTAGGGATGGGGTGTAGTCGGTGGGAAGTTGCGGGGAAATGATGTCTAATTTGGTTGACTTTAAATGTAAAGACTTTTCGTGAAGATATGCAGCTGAATAAGATTCGATTCTAAAACTCTAAATTTTGAAATATTTGGCATAATATTCTACTTCAAGCATTGTAAATGGAACTGAGCGGATTTTTTCTATTGGGATGGGAAGATATTACATAATGAATAGGAAGTGACCAGTTGCTTGGAGATCGACTTCGTGCTTTAATCATATGGGTTAAAGATGTGAGGACAAACACCATGATGTTTGGTCCATTTGATACTCAGTGAAATCTGCCAAAGTAACGAGCAACAAAACTGGACTTTAATCCTCTGCTTTTCTAAGAAGTATTCTCCTTAAGCTGAAATAAAGTCGGAGCAAATTTGAATTGAAACATTAATCGTTCCAATGGGATAAATCTAATTCACTTGCGATATTACAATGAACATTGTCAGGTTGCAGCAAAATTAAAATGAAATGACAAACAGCGTTTCTTGCGGTTTAATCTAATTCAGGTTGAGCCATATGAGAAAGGCCGTTGAGCCACAACATCGCCTTTATTTCCCTCTCCATGGCTGCTTCTCCACGTGAGAGAGAAAGTCACTGAAGAAATTATGAGTCAAATGAAGGTGAGAATATGACGTAAAAGTCTTGATGTCTGTTTGATTCTGACACAGTTCTGACTCAGAATGTATCACTGACAGCTATTCATTCTGACGAGCATGGCTATTTATTGGAATTTGCTGTCATTAAAATTCTGGTGAAAGCTGAAACACATTGGTGTGGATTCGATTGCCCTCTGGAAACTTCTCATCCATGGCATTCACTGCATGTAACCTGATGAGGTCACATGCCACCGCTCTACAAAATGTGCTGAGGAGACCGAGCGATTATGGTGGTGGGTTATTATACTGTTGTTCCCCACATTCACGGATCCGAGTCACACTCTAGTTGCTAACTTTACAAACTGCTCCAGCAGTTTTTCTTTGCACACTCTGTTTATACACTGGATCGTGAATCTTGTTCTTGCCCTTTACTGCACGGGAGATTGACGAGCAATACACACCACATTAAAGTCGAAATGAAGAGCGAGAGCAGTCATTCTATTCAATTTTACATTAAATTGGTGCAATGAGAAAAAACGCATTTTTTCTTTCCGCCCCACGTTCCATCTTGTCTTTCTATGAAGTTACATCGAAAGAAAGAGAAACAGATAACAAGAGATCGGGAGCACAGGTTTATGCAGTGGGGTTGTTCATGAGTATTTTAACCAAACACTTCACACAATGATCTAATCAGTATTTCAAACAGGCACTCAGAATTGGAACCGCAGAAAACTTCTCCAATGAAACGAACCTTTCATTCTTCCACAAATTTCTGATATGTGTGAACCATACAACGATCCACCATCCAGCGAGATCACTGACTTGCCAAATGTATAAGATCCACCAACTTTCTTCAGCAATCACAGCTTCAGTACACAGCCAACTGTACTGTGCCCAGTGTCATTTGTTGCACCCAGGCCACAGAACATTTCTTCTTCCTGAGTTTATGAGGCTTGTTCCTGATCTGTCTGATCGGTTTCATAAAAGTTTCCTATCACTTCAGCCCATCCCCTCATAATTCTGAACTTATGAATAAAATAAGGCGTTAGACCAAATGTTAAACAAAGTGGAAGTATGCCACTCAGCCCATCGAATCTGCCCCACCATTCAACGAACTCATGGTTGATCTGATAATCTTCAACTCGATTCTTCTCACTTACCTCGACAAAGTTCCATCACCTTTCTGATTAACTATCTGGCACAGTTTGAAAATGCCCAACAACGCAGTCTCAACAGTGGGTGCCACAAAAATGACACAGATTCTCTGACCCCTGAGCAAAGAAATTACTCATCATTTCTGAATTAAATAGGCAATATTTAATTCTGAGATTATGTCCTCTGGTGCTCTTCTCAGAGCATAGGGCAAGCCACCTGCCCGTATCTACCCTGACAAGATCCCACGAATATTGACCGTTTATAAATGTTATTATGTGATTATAGAGCTCCTCTCGAACTTCTTTGTTTCAAGGAGAATAATCCCAGCCTAACCAATCATTCCACGAAGCTCCACTTTATACAGAGTTAGCAACATGTTTGTAAATCTCTGCTGGTCCTTACAGCGTCCTTACGAAGTTATAAGACAGGTGGAGAAATTTCGTCGAGGAAACGGGTTGAAATTTCAGGCGCAGATGGGAATTGGAACTTGAAATCAGAAAGTGATTGGAATTGGATTCATCCACAGAAGGACCAAATGCAGCAATGAATACTCTGACAAATGAGAATCTAATCATATTCGATTGACATTCTATGGCTTCATTGTAACTGAATTCCTCCGTGTAATCGTCCTGGGAGCTCGTGTTTAGGAGAAATGGAACCTGACCGCCCACATAAAGAAGTTGACTACAATAGCATGTCCGTTGGTCGACTTTGTTTGATTATTAACTCAATTCTCGTCTCCGTGAAGCCTACATCGTCCGCGACGCACAAATTAGATTTTTAACAGAACTCTCTCATTTGCCGAGATGGATGCAGCTTAAATACCACTGAAGGAACTGGACACCCTCCACGACAATGCAGTCAATAAACTGCACATTCTTCAATACCTGAATATTTATTCCCTTAATTGCTAAAGCACGATGCAGCAGAGTGCACCACCTAAAACATTCATTGGAGTACGTCATCCAGGTTTTGTTGACAGAACCTTCAATGTTCAAAAACTTTACCGACTATAATACAAGGTTGAAGATGCACTGAAATGTCACCATTTGCAAATTACCCTCCAAGACACATACCAGCATGATTGGAGAGGAAACAGTGGTAAATTCATTGAGTGATGAAGCGGTCTTGATGGTCAAAGCGTTATACTTCAGCCCTCCACCTTTTATCATACAATTTTAAAAGAATTGACTATTGCATTGACCAGAATTGCACACATTCCTTTGGTTATTTCCTAAACTGGCGCTTGCTAAAGATCGAATATCATCCTCAGCCTGTGGCCAACAATAGAAAATATCCAAAAACCCTCTCAAACAACTGATCTCCCTGTCCACCAATCTTCAGAGATCTGCGAATGCCCAGTCCAAGATCTCTTTGTTCCTGTACACCACTCAGAATCCCCACTGTTATTGTTTCAACTCCCCAAATTCATTACCACTTATTGGTCTGGATTCAATTATATTCGCCATTTTTCCTTTCTACCTGATTGATACATCCCTGTGGTCCCTGAAATTATTCATCATAGTCAACTCTACAACCAATTATTGTATCTTCAGTTAACTTCTAAACCATGACTCCGACAACTAAATTTGAATTATTGATCTGCATCAGGAAACAGTGGTACTCCACTGGAAACAGGCATCCAAACATGGTTCATTTTTGGATGGGATGAACACCTAAATAACAGCAGAATCGGACCCTTGCTATCATTTGTAAACCTGATGGTGACTCTGCAGGTTGGTCTCCTGACTGATTCCTTTCACATGTGGGAGTGGTGAATGACCTGTCCAAGTTGTGACTGAGCAAGTGAGTTTACACTTCAGCGGGTAATTGAATCCCTTCCTGCAGACCCCGCCCACATGGACCTGACTTCATTGTGGCATGGGTATCCTTGTGTCTGTTTAGTTTGGATAAGCAGTTGAATTTGAGTCCACGCTGAGACGACTCCCAATTATCCCCGTTATCCATGTGTCTTTTTTATCCTTCCTTATTCTC
>NW_025206825.1:10683-12074 GCF_004010195.1 Chiloscyllium plagiosum | reverse complement strand
TTTACAAATATGTTAGTAACGAAAGAACAACGAGGGAGAAATTAGGGCCCCTTGAAGAGCAATAAAGTCACTTACATGTGGACCCACAGGAGAGATGCTAAGCAAATATTTCACATCAGTTTATACAATGGAGAAAGATATGGAGGTCAGGGAACGCAGGGAAAAAAAAATCGATGCCTTGAAACAGTCCATATCACAGATGAGGAAATGCTGGAGGTCTTAAACAACATAAAGATGGATAAATCTCCTGATCAAGTTTACCCAAGGGTATTGTAGGGAAGAAATTGTGGGGCGTATAGCAGAGATATCTGTGTCATCCCCTGGTGAAGTGCTAGAGGACTGGAGGCTGGCTAATGTTGTACCTTGATTGAAGAAAGGTTGTAAGGAGAGGCCTGGGAACTACTGACTGGTGAGTCTGACATCAGTGTTGGGTAAGCTGTTGGAGAGGATTCTGAGAGATAGGATTTATGTTCATTTGGAGAGGCAAGGACTGATTAAGGATAGCCAGCTTTGTGCGTGGGGAACCGTGTCTCACAAACCTGATTGGATCTGTTGAGAATGGAACCAGAAAGGCCGGAGCCGTAGACATTGTCGAGATGGACTTTAGTAAAGCCTTCGACAAGTTTCCGCATGGAAGAATAATTAGTAACGGCACATCACATAGGATGCAGAGTGAGATCGCCAACTGGATCCAAAATTGGCTTGATGGCAGAGAACAAAGGGTGGAAGTCGAGGGTTGTTTTTCCGATTGGAGGCAAGTGACCAGCAGTGTTCCACAGGGATTCCTGCTGGGTCCACTTTCATTTCTCATTTATACAAATGATTTGGATGAGCATTTAGGAAACCTGGTTAGTAAGTTCGTGGGTGACAGTAAAATTAGTGGCATTGTGGACAGTGATGAACGTTTCAAAGGGATCTTGATCAATTGGGCTGATGGGCTGAGGAGTGGCAGGTGGAGTTTTGATAAAACCAACAAGGGTAGGACTTGTACAGTCAATGGGAGGGCCCTGGGTAGTGTTGTCAAACAGCGAGGCCTGGGGTCCAGATGGATAGTCCTTTGAACATTGCTTCACAGGTGGACAGAGTGGTTCAGGAGGTGTGAAACTGGTTGCCTTCATTGCTCAGGCCTTTGAGTATAGGAGTTGGGATGGCATGTTTAGATTAGATTAGATTACAGTGTGGAAACAGGCCCTTCGGCCCAACAAGTCCACACCGACCCGCCGAAGCGTAACCCACCCATACCCCTACATTTACCCCTTACCTAACACTACGGGCAATTTAGCATGGCCATTTCACCTGATGTGCACATCTTTGGACTGTGGGAGGAAACCGGAGCACCCGGAGGAAACCCACGCAGACACGGGGAGAATGTGCAAACTCCACACAGTCAG
>NW_025206825.1:4694-7000 GCF_004010195.1 Chiloscyllium plagiosum | reverse complement strand
GTACTCTATGCCACTCTCTCCCCACCCCTACCCTCCTCTAGCTTATCTCTCCATGCTTCAGGCTCTCTGCCTTTATTCCTGATGAAGGGCTTTTGCCCGAAACGTCGATTTTGCCTGTCCTCGGATGCTGCCTGAATTGCTGTGCTCTTCCAGCACCACTAATCCAGAATCTGGTTTCCAGCATCTGCAGTCATTGTTTTTACCTATGGGTGTTACTGCCTGGGACAATCTTTATTGCCCATCCCTAATCGCTCCTTGTTGATTGGATTAGATTAGATTACTTACAGTGTGGAAACAGGCCCTTCGGCCCAACAAGTCCACACCGACCCGCCGAAGCACAACCCACCCAGACCCATTCCCCTACATTTACCCCTTTTACCTAACAGTACGGGCAATTTAGCATGGCCAATTCACCTGACCTGCACATCTTTGGACTGTGGGAGGAAACCGGAGTACCCGGAGGAAAGCTGTGAGGCAGCAGTGCTAACCACTGTGACACCGTGCCGCCCAAAAGTGTTCCAAGTGGTTTGCTAGGGACCTTTCAGAGGGCAGGTAAAAGTCTGTTCATTATGTGGGTTGTTTAAAATTAGAATCCCTATAGTGTAGAAACAGGCTATTCAGCCCATCAAGTCCACACCAACCCTCCCAGACACACCCTCTACCCTGTCCCTGCAACCCCACATTTCTCATGGCGAATCCACCTAGCCTGCACGTTCCCTGGACTCTATGTGCAATCCACCCTAACCTGCACACCTTTGGATTGTGGGAGGAAATTGGAGCACCTGAAGGAAACCTATGGGGGGAGGGGTGGGGGCACGTGCAAACTCCACACAGTCAGTCGCCAGAGGCTGGAATCAAATCTGGATCTCTGATGCTGTGAGGCAGCAGTGCTAATCACTGATCTACCCATGCTGCCCCTGGAGTCATGTTTGGCCAGAACGGGTAAGGATGACAGATTTCCTCCCCGTGAGCCAGATGGGTTTTTACAACAATCGACAATGGCTGCAATGGTAATGATAATGTCACGGTGAGATTCACACCCTTGCATGGCATTCTGGATGAATAGCCCAGGGGCGTCACCACTGTACCACTGCATTGAGGTTCCCTGCTGAATATTACTGAATTATGCATGGCCCATCACTAACAAACCTAAACATGCAATAACAATATACATTTACATAGCAGTCTAAAGTGTGGTGCCGGAAAAGTACAGCAGGTCGGGCAGCATCCAAGGAGCAGGAGAATCAATGTTTCCAGCAAAAGCCCTTAATCAGGAATGTCATTCCTGACAAAGGGCTTATTGCCCAAAACGTCGATTTTGCCTTTCCTCGGATGCTGCCTGAATTGCTGTGCTCTTCCAGCACCACTGATCCAGAATCTGGTTTCCAGCATCTGCAGTCATTGTTTTTACCTCGTTGATTTATACCCGAAACGTCGATTCTCCTGCTCCTCAGATGCTGCCTGACCTGCTGTACTTTTCCAGCACCAGACTCTCCACTCTGATCTCCAGCATCTGCAGTCCTCACTTTCTCCACATTCATATAGCACCTTAAGTTGTGAAACTTGAAAGGGTTCACAAAAGATTTACAAGGAAGTTGCCAGGGTTGGAGGATTTAAGCTACAGGCAGAGGCCTGACCAGGCTGGGGCTGTCTTCCCTGGAGCGTCGGAGGCTGAGGGGAGACTTTACAGAGATTTACAAAATTATGAGGGGCATGGATAGGGTGAATAGACAAAGTCCTTCCCTATGGCGGAGGAGTCCAGAATGAGAGGGCGTAGGTTTAGGGTGGGGCTTCCAAAGGCTTCAGCACATAATCCAGGCTGACATGCTAACACATTACTGGAGGAGTTCTGCACAGAGGGTTAGTACTGAGTGGGCCTCACAACTCGATACTGGGTCTGTGCTGAGGGAGTGCCACACTGTCAGAGGGTCAGTGCTGAGGGAGTGGGCACTGTTGGTGGGGCAATACTGAGGGAGTACCACACAGTCAGAGGGCTAGTGCGGAGGGAGTGGGCACTGTCGGAGGGTCAGTGCTGAGGGGGTGTGGCAATGTCAGAGGGTCAGTGCTGACGGAGTGCTGCACTGTCGGAGGGTCAGTGCTGAGGGAGTGCTGCACTGTCAGAGGGACAGTGCTGACGGAGTGCTGCACTGTCGGAGGGTCAGTGCTGAGGGAGTGGGCACTGTCAGAGGGTCAGTGCTGAGGGAGTGGCGCACTGTTGGAGGGTCAGTACTGAGGGAGAGCTGCACTGTCGGAGAGTCAGTGCTGAGGGAGTGCTGCACTGTCGGAGGGTCAGTGCTGAGGGAGTG
>NW_025206825.1:0-2358 GCF_004010195.1 Chiloscyllium plagiosum | reverse complement strand
AGTGCCGCACTGTCGGAGGGTCAGTGCTGAGGGAGTGCCGCACTGTCGGAGGGTCAGTGCTGAGGGAGTGGACACTGTCGGAGGGTCAGTGCTGAGGGAGTGCCGCACTGTCGGAGGGTCAGTGCTGACGGAGTGTTGCACTATTGGATCTGCTGTCTTTTGGAAAGGACATTAAACCGAGAGTCCATCCCCCCCTCTCCAAGGCTCCATCCCCCCTCTCCGAGGCTCCATCGCCCCTCTCCAGAGGATGTAAAAGGTCTAATGCAATGTGCTGACGGAGTGTTGCACTATTGGATCTGCTGTCTTTTGGAAAGGACATTAAACCGAGAGTCCATCCCCCCCTCTCCAAGGCTCCATCCCCCCTCTCCGAGGCTCCATCGCCCCTCTCCAGAGGATGTAAAAGGTCTAATGCAATGAGTCTAAAGAAGAGTGGGGGAGTTCTCCACATGTCCCTGGTCAATGCATAATCTTCAATCAAAAACAAAAAATCCATTCATTATCACATTCTGCCGTGTGGAATCCTGCTGTGCACACATTGGCTGCTGGATATCCTGAAGTATAACAGTGGCTAGTTTAGAGGGTGCGTTGTTGACTGTGAAGCTCCTTGGGATATGCTTGAGTCACAAAAGGTGCTATATAAATGCAACAGTTCAATTTTGCTCTCCACCTTTCTAATGTTTAATAATCATTACCATTTTCAACGAACATTATAAATTAGTTTGATAACCTATCTTTTCTTTCCTTTGGAAATGTTTCACAGCTCCTCGCCCTCGAGACTGTTATGATATCTACATGAGTGGCCACACGCAGGATGGAATCTATTCCATTTTTCCAGCCCATTATCCAGCTGGATTCCAGGTCTCCTGCGATATGACACTAGCTGGAGGAGGTTGGACTGTAAGTATTGCCTGGATGAAGGTGCTCTCTTGAGAAAAATGTTTGCATGAGTCAGGGTCTGTAGCTATCAGAGTTTAGAAAAATGAAAGGTTAACTTATTGAAACACATTAGGTCCTGGTAGGGTGTAGGTACAACAGAATCTGAGAGGGTGTTACCCTTCGTGAAATTCCCTTCCCCAAAGATCAGTGGGGGTTGGGACATTACGTATATTTAAGGCAGGATGTTGAGGAGCTGGTGTTGGGCTGGGGAGGGGGGGGCGGGTGGAATCTAAGTTAAGAATCACCAGGTCTATCTGAAAGCACTCGCTTTCGGAGCGCTGCTCCTTAGAGGTAGACAGATTTTTAACTAGCAAAGGAGTCAAAGAATATGAGGGGTTACAGGAAAATGGAGTTGAGGAGTGAATCTGATCATTATAATCTTATTGAATAGCACAGCAGGTTTGAGGGGCTGCGTTTGTATGTTCCTATGCAATGCCAGCTTTGAAAATCAATTTTCAAAGTTTTTCTGGTGAAAATCCATCATCGGACCAAATCCCATTCCATTCTCTCCCTGCCAATATCTTTGAAATGTCTTAAAGTTACAGTTCTATGTGTTCTGCAATCCTTGACATAATACAGGTCATTCTGTTGTAACACGTTTTGTCAGCGCTAACTCGCTGTAACACGATTGATGAATTGGGGACATTGTTTATAGAGTGCGAACTTTTAAATCGCATGTTGGCTGTAACGTGATTACATCGCCAACACTTTAAGCGCTGTTTGTAAAGTGCAAGTTCTCTATAATGCAGGGTTACACAAGAAGGCAACCACTCGCGTTGTAGAAGAACTACCTGTATAACAAGAACCACCCTTTTGAATCGCCCTAGCATATTTTGCTATGTTAAAGGCACCATATAAATGCATATTGTGTTTGTTATATTGAAGCAGTCTCTTCCAGAACTGCCCTGGGACCTCCAGGAATTGAGGATTAATCTCTCGATCACTGGAGGGAGCAGAACAGCTTGGAAGAGAATGACATCGATGAAGGTTGTGCATTGCTTCTTTAAGAAGCGTGAACACCATGCGAACACTGACAATGAGACTACTGTTTGTGCAGAGCAACTTTTCTGCTTTCGCTTTCATCTTGTGGTTCAGCCTCATCGCTCTGAGCATCCAGCAGTTCACAGCATCACCGAGCCTTGACACTAACGAAGCTCTGAATTCTCGGCATGGCTCAGGGGGGCTCCTGCGCATTGACTGAGCAAATCCTGTGCTTCCACATTCTCCTTCCACTTCAAAGGGCATGGGGCATTAAGGCAGTGCTGTCAGATTAGGACATCCAAGTCTTTTGACGGACTCTGGAAGAAGTCTGTAGAGAGATAATATCTCCTGTGGCATATTCTTGTTTCCATAACCTCATTCTTTTCAACGTCAGGGCTAAGTGAGCTCCATTTTGTGCCTTGAATATTGGTTACTTGTTAT
>NW_025206824.1:6745-12074 GCF_004010195.1 Chiloscyllium plagiosum | reverse complement strand
TGTTGCCCTTAAATATCACTTTAAATGTGTGCTGAACTCTGGTGCAAGGAATGATAAATGCTATATGAGTGAAGGTTTTTGTATTCCCCAGAAGTGTGCAGTTCAATCAGAACATGACATCAATTAAAGCTTTATGCTAATTTAGCACAAGCATTGTAATTTTAGACTTCACCATTCTAGCTAAATCCTTTCTTTAATCAAACATAACTTAACAAGCTGTCAGCAATGTGAAGGACACCAAAACAATGCTATTTAAAAGAATTATTAATTACTTTAGTGATTGATTTCTGCAGGATCTTGCTACAAGTGTTTTGGTGTATATTCAAGTTCTTTAAAATTGCTAAGAAAGTAGTATGGAAGATGCTGAAAGATTTAGTTTTGAATTCAATTGCTCTCAGACCTAGATGCAGTTTTAGTCATTGCCCTTAAATGGCATGCAACACAGCTGGACATGCAGATTCAGGTCCCTCAGTCAGAAGCAAGGTGCTCTAAAACTGTTCAGAGAGCAATTCGCCCACAGAACCTCAGTGAGGAACAGTGTGTCAATATCTGTGCTTCACAAAGAAAGTCTTCAGCAAAATCTGAGACCTGCTGCAGCTACAATTGCAGTCTCATTGCAGAGTGAGAGCTGAATTCCAGAGTCTGTGAAGGTAATGTGGCCACGACCGATTATGCAATTGGTTTCTTCCAATCTGCCTTAGAGACATTCACAATAACCCTCTGTTTGTCATCCAGTGTTGTAGAGTCATATAGACTATAGAGTCATACAGCATGGAAACCAATCCTTTTGTCCAACTAGTCCATGCCGACTGTATTCCCAAATTAAACTAGTCCCATCTGCCTGTGCTTATCCCATATCCCTCTACCTTTTCTTATTCATGTACTTATCCAAATGTCCTTTACATGTTGTAACTGTACCTGCATCCATCACTTTCTCTGGCAGTTCCTTGTACACGCAAACCACTCACTATGTGAAAAATTTCCCCTCCTCTCCTTTTTAAAACTTTCTTGGAAAGGCTAAGGGACTGGAGGCTGTTTTTGTTAAAGAGAAGAAGGTTGGGAGGTGCATTAATTGAGACACATAATTCCCGATGAATGGCTTATGCCCGAAACGTCGATTCCCCTGCTCCTCGGATGCTGCCTGACCTACTGTGCTTTTCCAGCAAAACACTTTCGACTCTGATCTCCAGCATCTGCAGTCCTCACTTTCCTCAAGATAATTAGAAGGTTAGATTGGATGGATAGTGAGAGGCTTTTTCCTCGGAATGGTGATGGTTAGCATGAGGGGACATAGCTTTAAATTGAGGGGTGAGAGATATAGGACAGATGTCAGAGGTAGTTTCTTTACACAGAAAGTAGTTGGGGTGTGGAATGCACTGCCTGCAACAATAGTAGACTTGCCAACTTTCAGGGCATTTTATTGGTCATTGGATAGGCAAATGGATGAGAATGGAATAGTGTAGGATAGATGGATTCAGATTGGTTTCACAGGTCGGCACAGTATCAAGGGCTGAAGGGCCTGTACTGCACTCTAATGTTCTAAGTTCTACTCTCTCCTTAAAAAATATGCCCGCTTGCTTTGAACTCCCCAGAGAAAATATCCTTGCTATTCACCTTAACTATGGATAAGGGAAGCCACAAATACTGTCAAATGAAAGAGACCCAAGTATATTTCATTCTGTTTTGTTAGAGAGCAAGAGGCAGAGTGAGTACATGGCTTCATGAGGATTCTTGACTGCTCTAGGATGAAGGTGCTATTGACTGTATTTATATGGTTCTTTTGGTGCTCAGTGTCAACCCTGAAATATATCACAACCAAGAGGGATCAGACTTCCTCAATGTCCAGTGAGTGAGAAAATGCACCACATCATGTCAATCAATGCATAGTACCTTGGCAGCATTTGTAATAACTTCTTTTGCAGCGATCACTATGCATTTGTACTACCACGGTGAAACAAAGAGTAGCAAGAGAACAAACAAAGGTTATCCATTAATGCCATGACAGATGTCTTCTGGAGCACAGCCCAAGCATGAATGCACCATCTGCAAACAATGAAAGCCCAGGTGGTAGAGAAGAACACTAGTGATGACAAACAATGCTTCAGTTTCTTGGCCTGCACTGCAGGATAGCTGCTGTGGTCAACAGAATGGTCTGTAGGTTTGCTGTGGACTGCCATTTGCTGCACAGCCTCATCAACGTGAGCACAGCATCATGTATGTGAGCACAGCATCATCCATGTGAGCACAGCCCCATCCATGTGAGCACAACCTCATCTATGTGAGCACAGCCTCATACATGTGAACACAGCCTCATCTATGTGAGCACAGCCTCTTCCATGTGAGCACAGTTTTATCCATGTGAGCAGAGCATCATCGATGTGAGCACAGCCTCATCCATGTGAGCACAGCCTCATCCATGTGAGCACAGCCTCATCCATGTGAGCACAGCATCATGTGTGTGAGCACAGCATCATCTATGTGAACACAGCCTCATACATGTGAGCACAGCCTCATACATGTGAAAACAGCGTCATCTATGTCAGCACAGCCTCTTCCATGTGAGCACAGCTTTATCCATGTAAGCACAGCTTTATCCATGTGAGCACAGCATCATCGATGTGAGCGCAGCCTCATCCATGTGAGCACAGCCTCATCCATGTGAGCACAGCCTCATCCATGTGCGCAGAGCCTCATCCATGTGAGCACAGACTTATCCCTGTGGGCACAGCCTTATCCATGTGAGCACAGGCTTATCCATGTGAGCACAGCCTCATCCAAGTGAGCTCAGCGTCATCGATGTGAGCACTGCCTCATCCATGCGAGCACAGCCTTATCCAAGTGAGTACAGCCTCATCTATGTGAGCACAGCCTCATCCAAGTGAGCGCAGCCTTATCCAAGTGAGCGCAGCCTTATCCAAGTGAGCACAGCCTTATGCAAGTGAGCACAGCCTTATCCAAGTGAGCACAGCCTCATCCAAGTGAATACAGTCTCATCCAAGTGAGGACAGCCTCATCCATGTGAGCACAGCCTCATCCATGTGAGCACAGCCTCATCCATGTGAGCACAGCCTCATTTATGTGAGCACAGCCTAATCGATGTGAATACAGCCTCATCCATGTGAGTACAGCCTAACCCAAGTGAGCACAGTCTCATCTATGTGAGTACAGCATTATCCATGTGAGCACAGCCGCATCTATGTGAGTTCAGCCGCATCTATGTGGGCACAGCGTCAGCCGTGTGAGCACAGCCTTATCCTTGTGACCACAGCCTTATCCAAGTGAGCACTGCCTCATCCAAGTGAGTACAGCCTCATCTATGTGATCACAGCTTTATCCATGTGAGCACAGCCTCATCCATGTGAGCACAGCCTGGTCCATGTGAGTATAGCCTCGTCCATGTGTGCGCAGCCTCATCTATTTGGGCACAGACTTATCCATGTGAGCACAGCCTCATCCATGTAAGCTCTGTCTTATCCAAGTGAGCACTGCCTCATCCAAGTGAGTACAGCCTCATCTATGTGATCACAGCTTTATCCATGTGAGCACAGCCTCATCTATGTAAGCACAGCCTCGCCCATGTGAGCACAGCCTGGTCCATGTGTGCGCAGCCTCATCTATTTGGGCACAGACTTATCCATGTGAGCACAGCCTCATCTATGTGAGCTCAGTCTTATCCAAGTGAGCACTGCCACATCCAAGTGAGTACAGCCTCATCTATGTGAGCACAGCCTTATCCATATGAGCACAGCCTTATCCATATGAGCACAGCTTTATCCATGTGAGAACTGCCTTATCCATGTGAGAAGTCTCATCTATGTGAGAACAGTCTCATCTATGTGAGGACAGTTTCATCTATGTGAGCACAGCATCATCCATGTGAGCACATCCTCATCCATTTGAGCACAGCCTCATGTATGTGAGCACAGCCTCATGTATGTGAGCACAGCCTCATCCATGTGAGTACAGCCTTATCTATGTGAGCACAGCCTTATCCATGTGAGAACAGCCTTATCCATGTGAGAACAGTCTCATCCATGTGAGCACAGCATCATCGATGTGAGCACAGCATCATCCATGTGAGCACATCCTCATCCATGTGAGCACATCCTCATCCATTTGAGCACAGCCTCATCCATTTGAGCACAGCCTCATGTATGTGAGCACAGCCTCATCCATGTGAGTACAGCTTCAGCCATGTGAGCACAGCCTCATCCATGTGAGCACAGCCTTATCCAAGTGAGCACAGCCTCATCTATGTGAGCACAGCCTCATCCATGTGAGCACATCCTTATCCATTTGAGCACAGCCTCATGTATGTGAGCACAGCCTCATCCATGTGAGTACAGCTTCAGCCATATGAGCACAGCCTCATCCATGTGAGCACAGCCTCATCCATTTGAGCACATCCTCATCCAAATGAGCACAGCCTCATGTATGTGAGCACAGCCTCATGTATGTGAGCATAGACTCATCCATGTGAGCACAGCCTTATCCAAGTGAGCACAGCCTTATCCAAGTGAGCACAGCCTCATCCAAGTGAGTACAGCCTCATCCATGTGAGCACAGGCTTATCCATGTGAGCACAGCCTCATCCATGTGAGCACCGCCTCATTCAGGTGAGCACCACCTCATTCATGTGAGCACAGATCTATCCCTTTTGGCACAGCCTTATCCATGTGAGCACAGGCTTATCCATGTGAGCACAGCCTCATCCATGTGAGCACAGCCTCATCCATGTGAGCACAGCCTCATCCATGTGAGCACAGCCTCATCCATGTGAGCACAGCCTCATCCATGTGAGCACAGCCTCATCCATGTGAGCACAGCCTCATCCATGTGAGCACAGCCTCATCCATGTGAGCACAGCCTCATCCATGTGAGCACAGCCTCATCCATGTGAGCACAGCCTCATCCATGTGAGCACAGCCTCATCCATGTGAGCACAGCCTCATCCATGTGAGCACAGCCTCATCCATGTGAGCACAGCCTCATCCATGTGAGCACAGCCTCATCCATGTGAGCACAGCCTCATCCATGTGAGCACAGCCTCATCCATGTGAGCACAGCCTCATCCATGTGAGCACAGCCTCATCCATGTGAGCACAGCCTCATCCATGTGAGCACAGCCTCATCCATGTGAGCACAGCCTCATCCATGTGAGCACAGCCTCATCCATGTGAGCACAGCCTCATCCATGTGAGCACAGCCTCATCCATGTGAGCACAGCCTCATCCATGTGAGCACAGCCTTATCCAAGTGAGTACAGCCTCATCCATGTGAGTACAGCTTCAGCCATGTGAGCACAGCCTCATCCATGTGAGCACAGCCT
>NW_025206824.1:0-6115 GCF_004010195.1 Chiloscyllium plagiosum | reverse complement strand
TGAGCACAGCCTCATGTATGTGAGCACAGCCTCATGTATGTGAGCACAGCCTCATGTATGTGAGCACAGCCTCATGTATGTGAGCACAGCCTCATGTATGTGAGCACAGCCTCATGTATGTGAGCACAGCCTCATGTATGTGAGCACAGCCTCATGTATGTGAGCACAGCCTCATGTATGTGAGCACAGCCTCATGTATGTGAGCACAGCCTCATGTATGTGAGCACAGCCTCATGTATGTGAGCACAGCCTCATGTATGTGAGCACAGCCTCATGTATGTGAGCACAGCCTCATGTATGTGAGCACAGCCTCATGTATGTGAGCACAGCCTCATGTATGTGAGCACAGCCTCATGTATGTGAGCACAGCCTCATGTATGTGAGCACAGCCTCATGTATGTGAGCACAGCCTCATGTATGTGAGCATAGACTCATCCATGTGAGCACAGCCTCATCCATGTGAGTACAGCTTCAGCCATGTGAGCACAGCCTCATCCATGTGAGCACAGCCTTATCCAAGTGAGCACAGCCTCATCAATGTGAGCACAGCCTCATCCATGTGAGCACATCCTTATCCATTTGAGCACAGCCTCATGTATGTGAGCACAGCCTCATCCATGTGAGTACAGCTTCAGCCATGTGAGCACAGCCTCATCCATGTGAGCACAGCCTTATCCAAGTGAGCACAGCTTCATCCATATGAGCACAGCCTCATCCATGTGAGCACAGCCTCATCCATTTGAGCACATCCTCATCCATTTGAGCACAGCCTCATGTATGTGAGCACAGCCTCATGTATGTGAGTACAGCTTCAGCCATGTGAGCACAGCCTCATCCATGTGAGCACAGCCTTATCCAAGTGAGCACAGCCTGATCTATGTGAGCACAGCCTCATCTATGTGAGCACAGCCTTATCCAAGTGAGCACACCCTTATCCAAGTGAGCACAGCCTCATCCAAGTGAGCACAGCCTCATCCAAGTGAGTACAGCCTCATCTATGTGAGCACAGCCTCATCCATGTGAGCACAGCCTTATCCAAGTGAGCACAGCCTTATCCAAGTGAGCACAGCCTTATCCAAGGGAGCACAGCCTTATCCAAGTGAGCACAGCCTTATCCAAGTGAGCACAGCCTCATCTATGTGAGCACAGCCTCATCTAGATGAGCACAGCCTTATCCAAGTGAGAACAGCCTCATCTATGTGAGCACAGCCTCATCTATGTAAGCACAGCCTTATCCAAGTGAGCACAGCCTTATCCAAGTGAGTAAAGACTCATCCATGTGAGTATAGCCTCATCCATGTGAGCACAGCCTCATCCTTGTGAGCACAGCCTCCTTCAAGTGAGCACAGCCTCCTTCAAGTGAGCACAGCCTCCTTCAAGTGAGCACAGCCTCCTCCAAGTGAGCACAGCCTCATCTATGCGAGCACAGCATCATCCATGTGAGCACATCCTCATCCATTTGAGCACAGCCTCATGTATGTGAGCACAGCCTCATCCATGTGAGTACAGCTTCATCCATGTGAGTACAGCTTCATCCATGTGAGTACAGCCTTATCCATATGAGCACAGCCTTATCCATGTGAGAACAGTCTCATCTATGTGAGAACAGTCTCATCTATGTGAGCACAGCATCATCCATGTGAGCACATCCTCATCCCTTTGAGCACAGCCTCATGTATGTGAGCACAGCCTCATCCATGTGAGCACAGCCTTATCCATGTGAGCACAGCCTCATCCATATGAGAACAGCCTTATCCATGTGAGAACAGTCTCATCCAAGTGAGCACAGCATCATCCATGTGAGCACAGCATCATCCATGTGAGCACATCCTCATCCATTTGAGCACAGCCTCATCCATTTGAGCACAGCCTCATCCATTTGAGCACAGCCTCATGTATGTGAGCACAGCCTCATCCATGTGAGTACAGCTTCAGCCATGTGAGCACAGCCTCATCCATGTGAGCACAGCCTTATCCAAGTGAGCACAGCCTCATCCATGTGAGCACATCCTCAAAAATTTGAGCACAGCCTCATGTATGTGAGCACAGCCTCATCCATGTGAGCACAGACTCATCCATGTGAGCACAGCCTCATCCATGTGAGCACAGCCTTATCCAAGTGAGCACAGCCTCATCTATGTGAGCACAGCCTTATCCAAGTGAGCACAGCCTCATCCAAGTGAGTACAGCCTCATCTATGTGAGCACAGCCTTATCCATGTGAGCACAGACTTATCCCTTTGGGCACAGCCTTATCCATGTGAGCACAGCCTCATCCAAGTGAGCACAGCCTTATCCAAGTGAGTACAGCCTCATCCATGTGAGTATAGCCTCATCCATATGAGCACAGCCTCATCCAAGTGAGCACAGCCTCATCCAAGTGAGCACAGCCTCATCCAAGTGAGCAGAGCCTCATCCAAGTGAGCACAGCCTAATCCATGTGAGCACACCCTCATCTATGAGAGCACAGCCTAATCCATGTGAGCACTGCCTAATCCATGTGAGCACAGCCTCATCTATGTGAGCACAGCATCATCTATGAGAGCACAGCCTCATCCATGTGAGCACATCCTCATCCATTTGAGCACAGCCTCATCCATGTGAGTACAGCCTCATCCATGTGAGCAAGCCTCATCCATGTGAGCACAGCCTCATCCATGTGAGCACAGCCTTATCCAAGTGAGCACAGCCTCATCTATGTGAGCACAGCCTTATCCAAGTGAGCACAGCCTCATCCAAGGGAGTACAGCCTCATCTATGTGAGCACATCTTTATGTATGTGAGCACAGCCTCATCCAAGTGAGTACAGTCTCATCCAAGTGAGTACAGTCTCATCCAAGTGAGTACAGTCTCATCCAAGTGAGGACAGTCTCATCTATGTGAGCAATGCCTCAACCATGTGAGCACAGCCTCATCCATGTGAGCACAGCCTCATCCATGTGAGCACAGCCTCATCTATGTGAGCACAGCCTCATCCACATGACCACAGCATCATCTATGTGAGCACTGACTCATGTATGTGAGCACAGCCTCATCCATGTGAGCACAGCCTCATCTATGTGAGCACAGGCTTATCCCATGAGAGCACAGGCTTATCCATGTGAGCACAGCCTCATCCATGTGAGCACACCCTCATCTATGAGAGCACAGCCTAATCCATGTGAGCACTGCCTAATCCATGTGAGCACAGCCTCATCTATGTGAGCACAGCATCATCTATGTCGGCACAGCCTCAGCCGTGTGCGCACAGCCTTATCCATGTGAGTACAGCCTTAGCCATGTGAGTACAGACTTATCCATGTGAGCATAGCTTTATCCGTGTGAGTGCAGCCTTATGATGTGAGTACAGCCTTATCCGTGTGAGCACAGCCTCGTCCATGTGAGCACAGCCTTATCCATGTGAGCACAGCCTGGTCCATGTGAGTATAGCCTCGTCCATGTGTGCGCAGCCTCATTTATTTAAGCTCAGCGTCATCCATGTGGGCACAGACTCACCCATGTGAGCACAGCCTCACCCATGTAAGCACAGACTCATCCATGTGAGCACAGCCTTATCCATGTGAGCACAGCCTGGTCAATGTGAGTATAGCCTCGTCCATGTGTGCACAGCCTCATCTATGAGGGCACAGCCACATTCTTGTGAACACAGCCTCATCCATGTGAGCACAGCCTTATCCATATTAGCACAGCCTTATCCATGTGAGGCCAGCCTTATCCATGTGAGAACAGCATCATCCATGTGAGTACAGCCTCATCCATGTGAGCACAGCCTCATCCAAGTGAGCACAGCCTCATCCAAGTGAGCACAGCCTTATCAAAGTGAGCCCAGCCTTATCAAAGTGAGCACAGCCTTATCAAAGTGAGCACAGCCTTATCCAAGTGAGCAAAACCTCATCCAAGTGAGTACAGCCTCATCTCTGTGAGCAAATCTTTATCCATGTGAGCACAGCCTCATCTATGTGAGCACAGTCTCATCCATGTGAGTACATACTCATCCATGTGAGCCCAGCCTCATCTATGTGTGCACAGCCTCCTCCATGTGGGCACAGCCTCAGCCGTGTGAGTAGAGACTTATCAATGTGAGTAAGGGCCTTATCCATGTGTGCACAGCCTCATTTATGAGAGCACAGCCTCATTCTTATGAACACAGCCTCATCCATGTGAGCACAGCCTTATCCAAGTGAGCACAGCCCCATCCAAATGAGTACAGCCTCATCTATGTGAGCACATCTTTATGTATGTGAGCACAGCCTCATCCAAGTGAGTACAGTCTCATCCGAGTACAGTCTCATCCAAGTGAGGACAGCCTCATCCATGTGAGCAATGCCTCATCCATGTGAGCACAGCCTCATCCATGTGAGCACAGCCTCATCTATGTGAGCACAGCCTCATCCACATGACCACAGCATCATCTATGTGAGCACTGCCACATGTATGTGAGCACTGACTCATGTATGTGAGCACAGCCTCATCCATGTGAGCACAGCCTCATCCATGTGAGCACGGTCTCATCTATGTGAGCACAGGCTTATCCCATGAGAGCACAGGCTTATCCATGTGAGCACAGCCTCATCCATGTGAGCACAGCCTAATCTATGTGAGCACAGCCTCATCTATGTGAGCACTGCCTAATCCATGTGAGCACAGCCTCATCTATGTGAGCACAGCATCATCTATGTGGGCATAGCCTTATCCGTGTGAGTACAGCCTTATCCATGTGAGTACAGCCTTATCAGTGTGAGCACAGCCTCGTCCATGTGAGCACAGCCTGGTCCATGTGAGCACAGCCTGGTCCATGTGAGTATAGCCTCGTCCATGTGTGCGCAGCCTCATCCATTTGGGCTCAGCCTCATCCATGTGGGCACAGACTCACCCATGTGAGCACAGCCTCACCCACGTAGGCACAGCCTCAGCCATGTGAGCACAGCCGTATCCATGTGAGCACAGCGTTATCCATGTGTGCACAGCCTCATTCAAGTGAGTACAGTCTCATCCATGTGTGCACAGCCTTATCCATGTGAGCACATGCTTATCCATATGAGCACAGCTTTATCCATGTTAGCACAGCATCATCAATGTGAGCACAGACGCATCCATTTGAGCACAGCCTTATCCATGTGAGCACAGCTTCATGCAAGTGAGTACAGGCTTATCCATGTGAGCACAGCTTCATCCATGTGAGCACAGCCTTATCCATGTGAGAACAGCCTCATCCACATGAGCACAGGATTATCTATGTGAGGACTGCCTCATCTATGTGAGCACTGCCTCATGTATGTGAGCATAGCCTCATGTATGTGAGCATAGCCTCATGTATGTGAGCACAGCCTCATCCATGTGAGCACAGGATTATCCATGTGAGCACAGCATTATTCATGTGAGCACAGCATTATTCATGTGAGCACAGCCTCATACATGGTAGCACAGCTTTATCAATGTTAGCACAGCCTTATCGACATGAACACAGCATCACCTATGTGAGTTCAGGCTCATCTATGTGGGCACAGCCACATCCATGTAAGCACAGCCTTATCGAAGTGAGCACAGCCTTATCCAAGTGAGCACAGCCTTATCCAAGTGAGCAGAGCCTCATCCAAGTGAGTACAGCCTCATCTATGTGAGCACAGCTTTATCCATGTGAGCACAGCCTCATCTATGTAAGCACATCCTCTCCCATGTGAGCGCAGCCTGGTCCATGTGAGTATAGCCTCGTCCATGTGTGCACAGCCTCATCTATGAGGGCACACCCTCATTCTTGTGAACACACCCTCATCCACCAAGTGAGTACAGCCTCATCTATGTGAGCACAGCTTTATCCATGTGAGCACAGCCTCATCTATGTAAGCACAGCCTCGCCCATGTGAGCACAGCCTGGTCTATGTGAGTATAGCCTCGTCCATGTGTGCACAGCCTCATCTATGAGGGCACAGCCTCATTCTTGTGAACACATCCTCATCCATGTGAGCACAGACTTATCCATATTAGCATAGCCTTATCCATGTGAGGCCAGCCTTATCCATGTGAGAACAGCCTCATCTAAGTGGGCACAGCCTCATCCATGTGAGCACATCCTCATCCATTTGAGCACAGCCTCATCTATGTGAGCACAGCCTCAT
>NW_025206823.1:0-12073 GCF_004010195.1 Chiloscyllium plagiosum | reverse complement strand
CCTACTCCTGTACCTATTGTCTATTAGTTTTCTAATTACTTGCTGTGCCTGCATACTTGGACATCCAGATCTCTCCACATCTCAGAGCTCTGCAACCACTCCCCATCTAGATTACATGCTTCTTTTTTATTCTTTCTTCCAAAGTGGACAATTTCACACTTTCCACCATTAGACCCCATTTGCTATCTCTTTGCCAAATCACTGAAACTATCCCTTTGTAGGCCCCTTTCTGTCCTCATCACAAATCCTTTCCTAACTATCTTAGGATCATCAACAAATACTGCTTCCAAACCTTCCGTCACTTCACCCAAATAATTTAAATTGCAAAGAGTTGTGGCCCAAATACCCATCTCTGTGGCTCACCACTTGTGACATCCAGCCAACCTCCAAAAGATCCACTTATTGCCATTCTCTTAGTGAGTTTTAAGAAGATTTGTAGTTCAGGTTGAGGTTCTAGATGTAGGTTTGCTCGCTGAGCTCAGAGGTTCATTTCCAGATGCTTCATCACCCTACTAGGTAACATCTTCAATTCCTGCTTTCTATTTATATGTTTGGGTTTCTTTAGGTTGGTGATGTCATTTCCAATGGTGATGTTATTTCCTGTTCTTTTTCTCAGGGGGTGGTAGATGTGTTTGTTGATAGAGTTCCGGTTGGAAATGCCATGCGTCTAGGAATTCTCGTGCGTGTCTCTGTTTGGCTTGTCCTACGATGGATGATTTGTCCCAGCCGAAGTGGTGCCCTTCCTTATACATATGTAAGGATACTAGTGAGATAGGGTCATGTCATTTTGTGCCATGCTCTGCTTCCTGTAAGCCAGCCAATCTTCTATCTATGACCTAATGATACCCACTACACCATGAGCTTTTATTTTCTGCAAGAACCAGTAACATGGCACCTTATAAAATGCCTTTTGGAAATCAAAGTACAAAATATCCCTTGGTTTCCCCTCTATCTACAGCGCACGTTACTTCTTCAAAAACTCAAATAAATTAGGTAAATATGTTTTCCCTTTGATAAAACAATGCTGGTTCTGTTATATACCAGACCAAACCCCCTGCAAATATATCAAAGAGATAGACTAGACCCCAACTTTTATCTTATTTAACGGCAAGTGTAAGGTGCTATGTTCCAGATGTAATTCGATGAGTCACAGTACTCGGCTTTAAGCAAAAACACGGTTTATTCTTACCCAGAGTTAAAATATACACATAAGTAAAAAGAGGCTGTACAGGATATTGGTGAGGCCACTTTAAGAATACTGTGTTCAATTCTGGTTTCCTTGCTATAGAAAGATCTTCATAGAGTCATTGAGATGTACATCATGGAAACAGACCCTCGGTCCAACCCGTCCATGCCGACCAGATATCCCAACCCAATCTAGTCCCACCTGCCAGCACCCGGCCCATATCCCTCCAAATGCATCCTATTCATATACCCATCCAAATGCCTCTTAAATGTTGCAATTGTACCAGCCTCCACCACATCCTCTGGCAGCTCACTCCATACAAGCACCACCCTCTGCGTGAAAAACTTGCCCCTTAGGTGTCTTTTATATCTTTCATCTCTCACCCTAAACCTATGCCCTTTAGTTCTGGACTCCCCCACCCCAGGGAAAAGACTTTGCCTCTTTATCCTATCCATGCCCCTCATAATTTTGTAAACCTCTAAGATCGGCCTCAGCCTCCGACACTCCAGGGAAAACAGCCATAGCCTGTTCAGCCTCTCCCTATTACTCAAATCCTCCAACCCTGGCAACATCCTTGTAAATCTGCTAAGATTTGCTTTCCCAAAATGCAGCACCTCACATTTATCTAAATTAATCTCCATCTGCCACTTCTTAGCCCATTGGCCCATCTGATCAAGATCCTGTTGTAACCTGAAGTAACCTTCTTCGCTGTCCACTACATCTCCAATGTTGGTGTCATCTGCAAACTTACTAACTATACCTGTTATACTTGCATCCAAATAATTTATATAAATGACTAAAAGTAGAGGACCCAGCACTGATCCTTGTGGCACTCCACTGGTCACAGGCCTCCATTCTGAAAAACAGCCCTCCATCACCACCATGGTAGCTCAGTAGTTAGCCCTGCTGCCTCACAGCACCAGAGACCCAGAGTTGATTCCAGCCTAGGTGACAGTGTATGTGGAGTTTGCACATTCTCCCTGTGTCTGCGTGGGTTTCCTCTGGGTGTTCTGGCTTCTTCCCACAGTCCAAAGATGTGGTCAAGTGAATTGGCCATGCTAAACTGCCCGTAGTGTTAGGTGCATTAGCTAGAGGGAAATGGGTCTGGATGGGGTACTCTTCGGTGGGTCGGTGTGGACTTGCTGGGCCACATGGCCTATTTCCACACTGTAGGGAATCTAACCTACAAGCATGTCACCGAGACTGGAGATTTAAGACATACGGAAAGGCTGAATAGGGCTTTCTTCTGAAGCATTGGAGGCTGACGGGTGACCTTATACAAGTTTATAAAATCTTAAAGGACATGAATAGGGTGACTGGCCAAGATCTTTTCACCAGAGTAGGGGAGTCCAAAACTAGGTGGCACAGGCTTAAGGTGAGAGGGGAAAGATTTAAAAGGGATCTGAGGGGCAACTTTTTCATGCAGAGAGTGGTGTGTGGAGGAAGGTACAATTACAACATTTAAAAGGCAACTTGATGGGTACATAAATAGGAAGGATTTAGACGGATATGGACCAAATGTTGGAAAAAGTAGATTAATTTAGGATATTTGGTCAGTATGGATAGTTGGATTGAAGGGTCTGTTTCCGTGCTGTATATGATTCTAATCAGTATAATTTTAACTCTATTGGAAAACATAACAGAATAACAAATTGTTTAACTACCAAACAGAAGCTGTTCCAATATAGTAACATCCCACAAACACACCCTTAGCAAAGGCAAAATCAGTAAAACAGATTGCCCCACATGTGATTTTGACAGCAGAGAGAGTACCCAAACTTTTCGCTGTAACAGAGAGAGATGTTCCAGCTTCCACAATGAGTTCAAACCCCCAACAACTGCTGAAAGCTAAACTAAAACCCTGGTTCTGTGGGAACTTGACTCCACCCATTCATCCTGCTTTTACTGTTATGACTTTACAAAAAAAAACCAAGGCCTCACAAACTGTCTACTTTATTGGCCTGTAGGAGACAGCTCATGATCTATGGATCAAAACTTCTCTTTAAAAAGAATGGACAAAATTCATCTTTCAAACCCATGGTTTCATCACAGCTCTGCTCAATTACCTTGCAGTTATCCAAGTGGACTGTTAAAACTTGTTTAATAATGGTTATAGTATTTTCTCTATGACAGATGTTAAGCTAATTGACAGTACTTTCTGTTTTCTGCCTCCCTCCCTTGTTAAATAAAGATGTTACATCAGCTACCTTCCAACTTAAAGGAACCTTCCACAAATCTTACCAGCCTTGGAAAATAAAGCCATTTATCAACTATCTCAGTAGCTCCCTGTTCTAAGACCGGAGGTTGTAATCATCAGGATCTATGGACTTGCTAGCTCACAGTTCCAATGATTTACACAGTATTACTTCCCTGGTAATTGTAATTTTCCTGAGTTCCTCTCTCTCTTGATTCCTGAATTGCTGATACTTCCAGGATGCTGGAGAACAAAAGAATGTATTGCTTTTGGTACACAGATTGGTAAAAGCGAGTGGGCTGATGCAAATACTAATCAAAAAGGATGCTGAAATATTGTTCTTTGTCTGAATGGGGGAGGAATGCTGTAGTATCAAGCCTTGATCAGACTTAATCTTTCATTTCTGAACATTTTACCTCTCTCATGCCCAATACTGGCATGTCATATCATGAATTTTCAGACAACACATTTAAAAACTAAATACAAACAAGCTGGTAAGATGGCTGCTACAAATGATTGGAGTTGTTTAATTCAGATGAAAGACAATATCAAGTCTTTGGTGCATACCTAATTAAATGTGAACATGGGCAAAGGGTACCTCACATCGGTGGAATTCACACATCTCATTGTTTAAGGATGGATAAATTTATAGACTATGGTTTCCAGATTGTCTGTCTCCATGTTCCATCCCAGATAAAAGTGAAGATTGAAATTCAACACCATTCTTAACTTTCTAATCTATCAGGATAAACTCTCCATCCAAAATAGATGGGGTAGCTCTCAGAAATGTAAAGCCTGTGATATATGTTTGAAATTGATTTTGGAAGCACACACGTATTATCTCAGAATCTAGAAGGCATGTCAGAATCAATTGTCACCAGTCAACCGAAGATTCAGGCCATAAAATTGGCTGTCAGATAACCTCCAATTCAAGCACTTAACCTGTTCCGGTGTTAAGGTTCACCTGAGAAACAGCTTTATAGATATTCAATCAAAAGAAACAGAAACAGAAATTGCTGAAGAAACTCAGCAGGTCTATAGGAAGACAGCAGAGTTAGCATTTCAAGTCATGTGACTCATCAGAATTCTGATCTCTTCTCATAACTGATGCCAGTTTCACTAGCAATTTCTGCTTTTTGCTTCAAATCTCCAAGATCTGCATTACTTTGTTTTATTCAACTACCATAAACCTCTCAAACTGCTGTGAACGTATGCCTTATAAGACCCTGATTTTGAGTTTTCAAATTAAAGTCATCACAGTGTTGACACATAAGAGACCAATAATCAGAGACTTGATTAACCATAATCTGTAAAAGATCTTTGTATCCCATCTCTGTACGCACGTATGGGGGAGACTGAAATAACTCTAAAGAAGCTAGTATCCCATCACTAAGTTACCCTTTATTTACACATGGCACAGATTCAGCTCCCTCAGAACCTCTCAGAGTGAACAGAGCCTCTGACACTCCTTTTCTTATCTGTCAGCCAGGGCTCCTTGATTGGACCGGTTTAACAGGCCTAATCAGGGAACTCATATTCTATGAGGTCCATCTGGCTGTCCTCATTACAATCACTACAGAGACTGAATATGTGATGTTGCATTAATTCCTGCATATGTGTGTAAGGATGCATAACCTTTGTCATTTTCAATTCAAAAAGACTTGCTGCTGAACTATTAATTGGAATACACACCTCAAGATTAAGAAAAGATCCAACTGCCTCCATGCAAACCAAAATGATTATGGATTGGAAGAGAACACATGCATTCTGCCTGTGACAGGAAAGGTACATTGTCTTTTTTGATGAGATGCAGTACAAATTTGTCAAAATGATTCTGGGTATAATAGATCAAAATGTGAGGATGGGTGACACAATCTTGTATTTGCATGATTTTAGAAGATTGAAGGCTTAATCTGATTGAGGCGTTTAAAACACTTAAAGGATTCAATAGGAGCTGAGAAAGTCCTTCTTGTGGGAACATTATGGTCACTTAAATGAAATTCAGGAAGCACTTTCAAACACACTGATCCTTGATTCAACATCTATCATGTTGAAAAATCCCCCGCAAAGTGATAATTAAGTTGCAAAGTCTCTTTTGACCCAAACTGCACCATGCTGAGGTGAGGAACAAAACTAATAAAAAATTTAGCTCCATGACTGATGACAAGACAGAAATAATTAAAAGTGCTATTTTTAAATAAATAATGGAAATACATCAAACCAACACACCAACTGCTCCCTCATTTTCAATCTATGACTGAGTTCAAGCTGATTAGCTTTTTATCTATTTCTAATAAATAATGACGACACGCAAATGTCCACATCCTTAGGGTGACCATTGACCAGAAACTCAACTGGACTAGACGCAACAGCACACTGGCTCCAAGCAAAAGTCAGTTGCCAGGAATCCTGCAATGACTAACTCACTTCCTGACTCTCCAAAGGCTGTCCATCTTCCACAATACACAATTCAGGAGTGATGGAATGCTCCCCACTTGCATGGATGAGTGCACCTCAAGAAACCTAATACCCAAGCTGCCCATTTAATTGGCCCCATATCCATTTTCATTCACTCCTTCCATCATCAATGCTCACCAGCAGCAGTGTGTACCATCTACCAGATGCACTTCAGAAATTCAGCAAAGTTCCTTAGGCAGCATTTTGATCATGACCAAGGGAGATAGGCACATGGAAACACCAGCACCTTCTAGTTCCCCTGAAAGCACTCATCACCCTTATCATCATTCCTGAGTGTCATGGGTCAAAATCCTTGAACACTTTTCCTAATAACACTATGGGTGTCCCTTTATCCCAACAATTGCAGCAGTTCAAGAAGACTGCTTGCTTGCACCTTTTTCAGGGCAAGTGAGAATAACTAGTAAATGCTGACCTATACAGCATGGCTGACAACCCAAAAATGAATAAATTTAGTGAAGCACCAAAATGTTAATTATTGTGTCATTCAAAACATTTAATTAAGTTTAATTTAAAATATAAAACTGTGTTAAACCAGTTCATTTATCTATTTATCTATTGTCACTTTTAATTGTTTTTTCTATGATCATGGCATGTGGGTGTCACTAGTCTTTATTACCCATCCATACTTTTTTTATTATTTACTCATGGAATGTGGGCTGTTCTGACTATGCCAGCATCAATTGCTTGTCCCTAGCTGCCCTTGAGAAGGTGGTGGTGAGCTCCTTCTGGAACTTCTTCTCTAGGTAGAATACAATGCTGTTCGAGATGGAATTCCCAGGATCATCACCCAGCAACAGTGAAGGAAGGATGATGTATTCCCAGTTCAGAATGGTGCATGGCATGGATTGGAAACCACTTGCAAGTGATGGTGTTCTCAAGTATCTGCTGCCCTAGTCCTTCTAGATGGCACTGGTCATGGTTTGGAAGATGCTAAGGAAGTTTGGTGAATTTCTGAAGTGCATCTTATGCACAGAAGACACTCCTACTACACAGCATCAGTCGTGGGGGGAATGGATGCTTGTGGATATGGTGCCAATCAAGTGGGTTGTTTGGTCCTGGATGGTGTCAAGCTTCTTGAATATTGTTGAGCTGCACCCTCCTGGCAGGTGGGGAGTATTCCATCATACTCCCGATTTGGGCCTTGCAGATGATGGACAGGCTTTGGGGAGTCAGGAGATATGTTTCTTGGGGCAGTATTGCTAGCCTCTGACCTGCTCTTGTAGCCATTGTATATATATGGCTAGCTCTATCAATGGTAACACTCCCCCCAAGATGTTGATAAAGGGGGATTCAGGGATGGCAACTCCATTGAATACCACAGTTTAGTGGTTAGATTGTCTCTTACTGAAGATAGTCATTGCCTGGTATTTTGGGTGGCACCAAAAGTTACTTGCCACTTGTCAGCCCATGCCTGGATATTGTCCAGATCTTCTTGTAATTGAACATGGACTGCTTCAGGAGGAGTGGAGAATGGTGCTGAACATTGTGCAATCATCAGCAAACATGCCCACTCTGAACTTATGATGGAGCGCAGGCCATTGATGAAGCAGCTGAAGATAGTTGGGTTTCGGACACTAGCGCTTGAGAACTTCTTGAACCCACAAAGCTGTCAGTGAGGGAGTTCCAGGTTTTAATATTAGAACTATTGTTATAAGATTATAGTTATAGCTTCTGGACACAATCTCAAGTTCAGTAATTTTAGGGCCTGAACATCTTTACTCATATTCTTACACACCAGGCTTTGTCATCACATGGGCTGCTACCAGACACAACCTATTGTCAGCCACTTACAGTGCTCATTACCAACTATTCATTCTCCTGGGCGGACCTCTAACCATTCCTTTGTCTGTAAACAAGCATTTATTGTTTACTCATTTCCCACCCCCCGCCTTCAACATATATACCAATCTTTTCTCTGTTACAGTCAGTTCTGAAGAAGGGTCACTGACCTGAAATCTTAAGTCTGCTTTCTGTCCACAGATGCTGCCAGTTCTGCTGAGTTTCTCCAACAATATCTGATTGCGTTTCTTTAGTTTTGAGAAGTCTTTTTGGGTAACTGAGATGAGCCTATTTCTTGCAAATGTCTGAATAAAACTTTTGCTTCCTTGAACTTTGCAGACGTCAGCATGGTCATTCTTCACCACAACATGATCAAGGGCACAACTACTCCTTCTGGTCATGTATTAGTCCCATCGTTATTACTATCATTATTATGAACACATAAGTTATACAGGAATCATACCTCATTCAAAATGGTCTGTGTGGCACCATAACTGTACTATAACTTAATTTGTTTTTCCTTGCATCAATTTTTCAAAATACCCACATAAGTTTTATTTATCTTCAGTTGTCTGCCATCTTCAAAGACTATGTTCAAAAAAAAAGCAGCACATTGAAGATTTCAGCTTAATAGATAATTCATTTGGATTTTGCGGTTAGGGGCAATGTAACAGCACACACCACTGACCTCAAAGAAAGCTGCCTACATAAATCTCGTGATCTTTGAAGCATGGATTTCCAATTCTCCTGGCCTTAGTGTGAAGCTGGCATCAAAGATATCTCCAGGCGTCTAGCAAAGAAGCTATTGTCAAGCAGAGAAAGTAACCAGTCACATTGAGGGATTTTCAGAGATTGCAACCCAGGAAGTCAATGGCCTGAATCTTTTAGCTCTTAGTTAAGCTTTACAGAAGGTTAAATAAATGATTGAGATATTAAAGTAGAAGCTGAAATATACAAATTTAAAGTGGTACTGTTTTAAAAACAAGGAATGATGTATCACAATAGAAAAATTTGACATTCCACAAATATAACGACACTGCTCTAAGTCTAAAATGATTCTTTGACAATAATCATGAATTTACTGCATTCTTAGAAATCCAGTTCACCTCACTTAACCATGTGTACATTTTTCAATGGTTTCTACAATGATACTGAGAGCGTGGAAGTGCGGGATCTCATCAGTTCCATGATTTCTATTTGATTGAGACTTCAACGCCAAACGTCACACAGAAGCGTAGAATCACTGTCAATAACTTCTGGAATTTGGCACTTAACTATGCATGTGGCAGGCTCCAGAATGTCCTGTCAGTTTCAACTGAGTAATGATAGCAACAGTGACAGTCTTGCCTGCATGACTGTCACAAAATATGAGCTATGGCACTTTTGCACGATTGCAACACAAACTTATACATAGAAGATCTCAGTAATTTGGGAAAACATCCTAAAATACCTCTCTTATATACAGTCAAATAAAAGCAGAAACCAAAGCAAATGGAGATAACAGAAGTGCTTGATAGAAAAAGTGAATTTTTGCAAAGTCTTAGAAGTGCACAGAAAAATAGGGAGGAAATCCCACAGTACAGAGCTCAGATACTTGGCTTCCAACAGTGTGGACTAGGAATTAGGAAATGCACAGGAAGCTAGAGATGGATGATGATATGAGAAATGTGAGACATAAATAACCATTGAAATACATATAGCTGTAAAGTAGGTAGGGCATGGAGGGATACGAAGGCAATGAATGTCAGGATGGAGTTTGTGGTTGGGTCCAGAATTAATTCAATGACCGCAATGAAGACAATGCTCGATGAATGTTCACAATCATCCAGGTTTGGATGTGAGAGAAGCAACCAAACAGAGGCAATACAGGACTCCAGATGAATACAGTTGAATATGAACATATATTCGGATTCCAATGTGCGAAACAGCACGCTGGTGTTAAATAGGATAATACTAAAACAAATCCTTGTCATTCCAGAGGTTACGACGCAGTATCAGGGAAATAATTTGTCGCTAGAAATACTCATAAATGGAACCGAGCGAGGATCTGAATGGACATGGGTTGGAGGAGGATGGCATTGCTGCCAGTCTTAAAGGTTACTGAGGATGAGAAAGATGGGGATGAAGCATAGTAAGGTCACAGACAGTGTTACATACAACTTTATTTTGGATCATTTTAGTGCCAGGTGTTAATATCTAAACTGTCATGAGGATAGTAAATAATTAGGAGTGAATGGCAACAAGCCAAGTATGTGTTGTGCGCTAATTTGTTAATCGTTTTCAAATATATATAAAAGGAAAGTCCACCAGTAGGTGGCTGTGTTTAATAGTGTGTGGTTATATACAGTCAAATAAACACACTAATTGAAATAACACACTAATTAGAAAATGTAGATAACTCTATTCAACATGTTCAGATATTCCTCTGGTACAACAGGAGAGGGAGCTGGGCCTTCTGCCTCAGAGAATGGGAGACTACCACTGCATCACAAATGTGCACTTGGAATAAAATAATTTAACTTCCAGTAACACCTGAGCTGAGAAATCATGTTCTGAAGATTCAACTCCAGATAAAAAAAACTAATTCATCCTGTTCTTTTATTCTCATTTTGATGTTCCTGCCTATGGATTTTACTGACATTATGAAGATTAGATCAATAATAGATAATCTAGCACATATACATCCTCACTAGTCATATCTTCAAGCACATGTCACATTTGCTTTTAAACTTTAAAGTGCTCACTGAGGAACTGATCTATTCATTCGTTTCAGAAAACAGAAGTTTTGATAGTATCCCTCTGGATCTCCCAAAGATAAGGATTGAGGAGGAGTGCCAACACCACAATTAAAATCAACCAGGTGTTGCTATTTTGCTGCTATTCTATTCACTGCAACAAAATCTTTTCCTTCTCTCCAGGGCTCTCCCTGCCCTTTGGTTCATTGCATTGCCCTTAATGGGCTCTGCACGTAAATTGAATAATTGGAAACAGGAGTGATTTAATGGTGGTGGTTAAGGGGTGAAAATTGCAACCAAAGTTAGACTAAAAATATAATAAGAGGGTTATTTGGACTTTCTTTCTTAGTTTCTCATTCATGCAGCAATTTTTTTTTGGCCTAATTGCTACTTTATGATTAACCCTTGATGTCTTATATTATTATTTGTGACTTTAATTTATGGTCAATGCTTTTTATCTTAGTTCATAGTTATAATAAGATGAAATGTCATGACATTTATTCAGGCCAAAGCAGAACAAAGAAAACTAATTCTGTTTTTTAATCAATGACAAAATATCAATCTTTTCCCTTCATAACCCAAAAACACACAAAAGCCTGTCTTGGCAGAGACAAAATGACTGAGTACTAACAAGGAATTTATCCTTAGATTTTATTGTCCACTGAAACTTTCTAATTACATCTTAATTTTGTTGTGAAGATGCATTATCCAAAATGTTCATCTCTACAATCATTAGGAAGACATGACCTGCAGCTTTTGTAGACAACTTTTTTTCAGACACTGACAACAATAGCAACAATGGTGTACTTGTCAGAAGCACAAGCTGCTAAAATGAAGTCACTGAGTCTGTAACATTTTCCGAGAAAGGGCACACAGCTCATTTTGTGGGTGAAACATATTATTTTGAAATAGCACCATCACAGAGAAACTGACCAAGGAATTCTTTATACCCTTTCATTGTCTGAAATCCCTCGTATCAAAGTTTGAGAGTTGAAACCCCATTAGAAGATCTCACCACTACAAGTGGAGGAATTTTAGAAAGAAAAGTTTGAATCTACACCACTGTCGACAGAAAAAAAAGATTTTAACAAGCTATAACTGATCTCAGGAGATATTCCCATGCCAATGGCTTGTGTGGAAAGTGGCTTTGCCTGCAGACCAGCATTTGAACAATCTGTAAATAATACTGTGTTCTGATTTTCATGTTGCTTAACCAAAGTGTTTTTAAGATAATACTCTGCAGAATTTTACAAACATTTTCAAGGCTTCATGGGGAGTATGTGCGTGTTTGTACGCGGTATTTTTCAAGACTTTTTTTTCTCTCAGAGGTTGAGTGTTCTTCGAATTATCTTCCTCAAAAGGCAGTGGGTGCAGAGCCTTTAAATATTTTTATGGCAGAGGTAGATAGATTCTTGATTGCCATGCAAGTGAAAGGTTATTCAGAGATGTACAGGAACGTAGAGTCAAAGTTAAAATCAGATCAGCTATGATCTTACTGAATAGCAGAGCAGGCTCAAAGGGCTGATTAGCCTTCTCTTCACACAACGCCAAGTTATAATCCAACAGGTTTATTTGGAATCACTAGCTTTCAGATCACAGCTGTTTCATCAGGTGGTTGTGTAGAGGACCATAAGACACAGAATTTATAGTAAAAGATTACAGTGTCATGCAAGTAAAATGATATATTTAACAAACCTTGAT
>NW_025206822.1:4520-12070 GCF_004010195.1 Chiloscyllium plagiosum | reverse complement strand
AATTTCATCTAGATCCACGCTCATCCATTCAGTCTCAACACAGAATCGTCAAACGTGATGAAAGATGTTAAGTCTTTCATTCCAGGGATCATTATTGTAAACCTCATCTTGATACACATCAGGGCCAATACATCGTTCCTTACATATGAGTCCCGAAATTGCTCACAATATTCTGAACGTGGTCGGGCTCGTGCCTTTTAAAGCACGAGCAGTACATCCCTGCTTTTATATTCGAGTCATTTCGAAATAGATGCCAACATTGTACTTTCCTACCTAACCAGCCACTCAACCTTCGAGATGACCTTAAGAAAAACGGCAAGAACTGCGTTCACTGTAAACGAGAAGCAAAAACAACGATTGCTGGAAAAGTTCAGTAGGTCTGGCAGCATCTGTGAAGACACATCAGAATGAACATTTCGTGTCCGGTGATGATGCACAGAACTGATGGTAGCTTGGAAAACACAAGATAGAGTGATATCCCGACCAAAGAGTTAAAGTTAGAGGGGACCACAGCCCACAGAGGGAGAACAGCATTGGACAGACAAAGGAGTAGATAACGATCTTGCCAAGGAGAGTGCCAGTGACATGTTGTGTGGAATGGCAGAATGTATGATACCAAGGCACAAGATAGAGTGGTATCCCGAGCAAAGAGTTAAAGTTAGAGGGGACCACAGCCCACAGAGGGAGAACAGCATTTGGACAGACAAAGGAGTAGATAACAATCTTGCCAAGGAGAGTGCCAGTGACATGTAGTGTGGAATGGCAGAATGTATGATACCAAGGCCTGTTGTTTGGGGGAGGGAGCAAGGACATGGGAGAGTTCAGACCCTAAAATTATTGAACTCGATATTGAGACTGGAGCGCTGCAAGGTCCCGAGCAGACAAATGAAGTGTTTGTCTTCCAGCTTACGCCGATGTTCTCTGGAACACTACAGCAGGCTTGAGTCAGTAATGCTGGTCAGGGAACAGGTTCATGCATTGAAGTGGTAGGCTATTGGAAGCTCAGGGTCTGTTTTGTGGGCAGAATGTCAGTGTTCTGTGAAACAGTCACTTGGTCTCTGTCCCATTTTCCTAATCTCTAGGAGACCACATTGAGCAGCGAGTTTGGTAAACTGGAGTAGATCTAATTTCCACCATACCTCAATTTCATCCGGTCTACCTCTGACCCCTCCCCTCTCTTCCTCGCTATCTCTGTTTCCATTTCGAAAGTAACTGTTTACCGATACGCACTGACTCCAACAGCTACCTGGACTGTACATGCTAACACCATTCTTTCTGCAAAGACTCCACTCCATTCTCTCAGTTCCTCTGTCTCCATCACATATGTTCCGGTGAGGCCAACATCGACAAGTGAGCCTCCCGAATGTCGACCTTCTTCCTCAAAAGAAGACTTGTTCGACATCGGCATTCAACCGGATCGAAGCCATCTTCTACACTTCTGCCCTCATCCATTCTCTTCCCTCCGACAACAGGGACATGAAAGTAACTATCATCCAACCAGTATCCTCAATCAGCCTCCATTTTCACTACCTCCAGTGAGATACTAACACCAGATACATGTTCTACACCCCTTCTTTCCCCAGCTACTGCAGGGACCGTTCCCTTTTGGACACGCTGGTCCACTCGTCCTTCACTCCCAACATTGTTAACGCAGGGTGGTATCACCAGCCTATTTACCTCCTCCTTTCTATCCGTCAAAGGGAGAAAATTTACTGCCCAGATGAAACAGCACTTCACCTGCACTTCAAGCAATCTAATTTACTTTATTCCACATTGGAAAATCAAAGCGCAAACTGGGCGACGTCTCCGCAGACCATCTACGTTCTGCCCGCAAGAAAAGTCACCCTTGCTTCCAGTTACTTGCCCCATGAACACAACTCGCTGTTCCTTGGCCAGCATTTCTGTCTTCAGTCTGTCGCAGTGTTCAAGCGAAGCTCAATGCAAGCTGATAGAACAACACCACTTTTGGGAGCACTGCAGTGCTCTTGACTCAATATGGATTCCAAAAATGATAGGGACTGAACATCGACCCCTAACCCACACTTCAGGACTTGCAACCAGATAGTCTGCCATTGCAAACTACGTTTTGTTAGCTACGAAATGTCTCCATTAACTGCTTTTTACTCCCCTCAGCCGAATCGATAGCTACCTCTTTGTTAGCCCCACTGCTCTTCTCTCTCTTTGGGTTCTGTCACCATGTATCGTTTACTACTTGCACCCTTTCTCCACACTACCGTCTGCATATAAACTGACATTTAACCTGTTACCATCAGTTTTGAGAACGGGTCACCGGACCCAAAATTATAACACTGATTCATTTTCAGAATGCTGCCAGACCTGACGAGCTTTTCCTACAACGTCTGCTTTCGTACCTTAGGAGAATCCTGGACTAGTTCCTTTGCACTCAGATTTCTGAATTGTGGCCCATTTAGAAATTAGTTGATGCCTGCACTCTTCCTACCGAAGTACATGATCTCACAATTTCCCATGATGTCATCCATCTGCCACTCCAAACCTGTCTAAATCCTTCTCCAGACTCCCCGGATTCTCAATACTACCTGCCCCTCCACCTATCTCTGCATCGTCTGAAACTTTAGCCAGAATGCCCACAGTTCCTTAATTGCGATCACTAATGTAGGCAATGAAAGCTCGTGTACCCAACATTGACCCTTGCAGAACCCCACCAGTCAGCGTTTGCCACGCTGAGAAGGATCCTTTCATTCCAACTCTCTGCCTTATGCCAATAACCTATCCATGTTAGTACATTGCCTGTCACCTCATGTGCTGTTGTCTCACTCAACAGCCTCCTGTGTGGTAAATTGTCAAAGTTTTTCTGGAAGCTCGAGTAAATAACAGCCATTAGCTCTCCTTTGTCTAACCTGCTCGTTATCTCCTCAATGAATTCGAGCAGAATTCTCAAGTATAACCTTCCCTTGATGGAAACATGCTGACTGTTCCCTAATTACCATGCACTTCCAGATATTGAGACATTTCGGCCTTCACAATGGACTCCAAAACCTTACCAACGACAAAGCTCATGGCAAACGGCCTTATTTTGCCATCTTTTGCCTTATGCCCTTCTTAATCATGTGTATGCATTAACTATTTTGCAGATTTCTGGAACCTCCCTGAATGCAGTGACGCCTGCAAGATTACCACTTACACCATCTCCACAGCCACCTGATGAAGGAACAGTGCTTCAAAGATTCGTGAAACCAAATAAACCCGCTGGACTATAACCTGGTGTTGTTTGGTTTTTAAACTTTTCCAACCCAATCCAAGACCGGCTCCTCCAAACCTTCACTTAAACCTCCATGAGCTGCTTAGCTATCATGTTCAGACTCCGTGGTATAGTCCAGCTGGGCAGAAGGTTTGGCCACCTTTTGACCTTTCAGTTTTTCTGGCAATTGCTGCTTGATAATGGCCACCATTCTCACCTCTGCCCACCGGACTTCTGGGAGTTTTGGAACGTTACTCTAATCTTCCAATGCGAAGACTGACGCAAAGAAGTTGTTCAGTTTCTCCACAGTTTCTATGAAGCACAAGACCATTTTTATAACGTCATTTCCCCGCCGTTCAAAGTCCATTTCTTTCATATTATTGGCTAACCTACCCATATATTTAGCCTTCTCCCTCCACATTCCTTTTATATTTATCCCACGTTGGTCTTTGTAGGCTTCCCAATCCTCTGCCTTCCCACTGCTTTGATGCTATTTCTGAATTTGCTTGTCAGGTACGATTGCATCGAACTCCATTTAGGAGGCTTCTTTTTCCAAGGGATGAATGTTTGCTGAGACTCCCACAATGCTTCTCTCATTAGTGTTTCACTGTCTTTGCTGAAAAGGCAAATGCGCCGTAAAATGGCTCAGCTAAAGGTAACAGGTCAGTGTGGTGATGAGGTCAGTGATGAAAATCAAACCGATCGTTGCTGAAGGCCTGGTGGGGATCTGTTTAAATACATTCAAACGTTGCCGAGCTTCGACGAGAATGGTCGAGTTAATGAAGAGCCTAAACAAATGACATGGCTAATGTGATCAATGCTCATTCAAGCTAACGTGCACATGAACTAGTGCCAGAAGCTCACAGACTACGTTATAGAGAATCTGAAGAAGTAACTTGATAAAACATACATAAAATTAGAATGGAACAATTAAACTAACTTTGATGGTTTTGTAAAGGTATTGAATATTTTGTTAACATATGAAGCTCGGAGAGAAGCTGTTATTTTGGAGGAGTCAAAAATTCACTGCTTGAAGTCATCAGCACTCATCTGGAGGAACAGAATTTTGTCACTGTAATGTCAACAGCGCAAATGGCAGCTGATTATGAGTCAGTTAATTTATCAAATTTTGGCTTCGAGCATCATTTCCAATATATGAGGGCGAAACATTATGGGAAGTAGGCATCCTAAGTTGGTAAGGGCAAGTGTGATCATATAGAAGATATTAAAAATATTTTGCTACAAGTTAAGCAAAAAATCCATGAGTGAGAAAGAGAAAAACAACATCAGATATTTTCACTGTAATAAATAAAACCACTTGAAAACCACTGGGAAGGCAGATCTGATAAAACAGGATAAGTAAATAGGTGGTCAAAGAAAGCATAGATAACGCCACAGAATCACAAACTAGTCAGATGGTGTTTCAGAAGAAAGTGGCCGACCTCTTTAAAGAATTTACCCGTGTGGGTTTGTTTTAAACATTTGAGCTAGGAGGATTGTGTTTAAAAAAAGTGAAATGGGAGGAAGTAAATATTTGACAGTGAGAAATGAAGAGAGATACAATTCAGAAAAAAAAGTTACCAGAAAAGAAAGTGCTAATGTGTGGAATTGTGGTTAGAGAGGAAGCTTTCCGTTGTATAAAGCAAGTTCGGAAAATAAGATGAAAAGTAATGATGAAATTGTAAGAAGGATAAATAAATTCTCTGTTCAAGACATAAAGTTTAACCCGATAATGACATAGCTAGATCACAGGTGGGAATGATGCCGGTTGTGATTGAAAAGCCAATGGAAAAACGGACAACTGAGGTGTTCGAGGAGGTACACCCTGAAATGTTTCCTGACTGCTTGTCAGCAGAGTTGCAAAACCGCATGTTGAAACGGAAGGGGAAATAAAAGAATAAAGACAAGACAGTTAACGTTCAATTATCAGCAGCTCTGTATGATCAAACAGCTGAGAAGAAAAAACAAGATCAAGTGGAGGTCAAAGAGAACATTTTTAATTCGGAGAAGTTAACTGAACTACGACAGAGGAAGCACCAGATGAAGCATTTGATCCTAAAAGCAGACCGAGAAGAAAACTCTGAATTTACCTCAGAATTTTATTGTCGTAAAAATGAAGTCTTGAGGCAATGGGGATCATTTCATATTCAGGCTGATGAAAAAATGGGCAGAAATTCTGCAAGTTGTATTCCCGTGGGTTACAGAAAGGAGATGTTGTTCTCAGTATATTACTTAACAGTAATAGGTCATTTGGGAGTAAGGAAAGCACAAGCCAAACTTGAAAAAAATAAACGTAGTTATATTGGAATGAACTGAACATAGCTGTTCTAGAATTTTGCCGACGACGTCACCTGTGTCAAGTAATGAAAACATTTGACTTCATGAGATGACCAACACCCTGAATACTGATTCCAGCATTTCACGAACCTTTTACAAGATTGTTAATGAATTGCGTAGGAAATTTCCCTATAACGAGAAGAAGGAATAAATAATTATTCGCCGTATTGAACATGTTGACTGGATTATGATGTCATTCCATGATGCATTTTCAAAGCTAAAAGGATGGCAGAGGAGGTACCTTTCTTTAACTAGATATGGGTAACTCACCGAAAATCAATACGATCAATACTCTAATTTTACACTAAAATTATTCAAGAAATTTATGGATAACTCAGAAATAATGCTACTTAAATCAAATGCTTCCCATTCAGAATCGCAGGACACATTTACACGGTGACATCAATCTTCAAAGAAAATGTGGAATATCTATAATCAAGAGTATCCAGAGGATTGCTATAAAATAATTCCATTTGTAATTTTTGAATTTCGCAATGTACCTAATGAAACAACTAAATTCAGTCCATTTAAAATAGTTTTGGGCCATGAGGTGAAAGTGCTACTTAAATTGCTTAAAGATAAGTTGGTGAGTCCTCATATAGAGCCTACATTTTTGGAGTTTGTGTCTGCTCTCTGGAAGAAACCGAATTGAACGGATGCGTTGGCAAGATAGTATTTAAAGTTTTGCAACATATAATCAAACAACAAGCAGACATAAGATCAAAGATTCGAAGATTGCGCAGTGAAGATAAAGTGTTAGAATTGCTTCCCACGGGAGGTAAAAATTTAAAAGCAAGATATAGAAGGCCTAATAAAATTATTCGATAGGAACATCAGTCGACGTAAGACTCATAAGATGTGTTATTTGAATATGTTCAAAGAGTATTTTGACAGGGAAGAATAGCAAAAGGAGAATGTGTTACTTGTTACTACTCAGCCTAAATATCTAAGTTCAGACGATTCTGAAGTTGACCTCCCTGAATTGAATTTAACAATGAGGAAGTTTTCAGAAGCAGGAATAAATCTTTCTGAGGAAAATCAAAATGAGCTAAAAGACAAATTACAATCATATGGAGATAATTGTGGAGGACGTTAACAAGTACTAGAATGATTATGCACACTGTAGGTATAGAAAATGCCCTTCCAATTAAGCAACATCATCGTGGTTTGAACCCCCTCAAACTGGTGTTAGTTCTAAAGAGATTAACAGGATGCTGAGAGACGACACAAGTTACCTGAGTTGCAGCAGATGGAGCTCTCCCATAGCGATGTTACCAAAACTAGAAGGTAACTAAAGGCTGTGTGTGGACTATCGAAAACTCAATGCGGTTACAAAATTTGATTAGTACTGTATTGCAAAAACTGAAAATATAATGTGTAAATGGCACAAGCAACTTACATATTTAACTTGATATTCTCAGACAATAATGGCATGTACCTTTATCGGAAAGAGTGAAGGACATTTCGGCGTTCGTGAACCCAAAAATACTTTTCCAATTTAAAGTCATGCTGTATGTATGAAGACTTCACCAACCACATTTCAAAGATTAACCAATCATGTTTATTCAGCAATACACAATTGTCTAATATAGATGGAAAATCTGGCGATTTTCCTCACACACGGAAGAAACTTTTGGAGCGCGTATTAAAACTATGTGATGAACTTGACACTACGAACTTGGTGATAACCCTAAGAATGAATTCACAAAAACGTATGATCCTAGATCGTATGATTAAACATGTACAAATTATTCCTTGGAATTTCAAAATAACAGTAATTGGTAAACTTCCTATACCGTCAACACAGAGCGAATTACTGCAATTCCTGGTCCTAAATACTTTTCACTGATCATTCATACCAATTTTAGCCACGTTGTTGTTCAACTGACAGACTTGTTGAACACATGCAGAAAATTTCAGTGTACTAAAGAGTGTCACATGACATTTGAATCCCAAAAGCTGTGTTGACCACCTGCCTGGTGTTTGCAAAAAA
>NW_025206822.1:0-2668 GCF_004010195.1 Chiloscyllium plagiosum | reverse complement strand
AAATAACACGAACATGGTGAGAACGTATCAATGGTATTGTGTGTAGATCTCATCACGTTCCCTGGGAAAGGGTGGATTGCCACAGAAGGGGTTCAGTAAATGTTTGCAAAGTTCATTGTTGGTACATTACTTTTGTTCTGTAAGAAATGGGAGTTGAGGAGAGCTGCAGTGATTTCACTGAAACTCATACCATATTTAATGTGATTGGACACATGGAATCATTAATGACGTTCCGCAGAGTGTTGTTCAGACCTGGAGGTCACAGACTCAGGACATCTGGTGGACACTTAAGAATGAAGTATACACTTGGGGGATGATTGTCGACTCCATTTTGACTGTAGTAGTGAAAAGCCGAGCCTGATCTCACTGAAAGGAACAATGTTGAACGGGAGCTAGACCATTATACAAAAAAAGGTGTCAAACAGAAATTGAGCTCGCTCAATAGAACATAGAACGGTCCAGAACAAGGAACAGGCCCTCTTGGGCACCATGCGAACCATGATGTCATAAATTAATGCAATCCACCTGCGTATTGTCCACATCTCTCCTTTGTCAGTCGGTTCATGCGCGTTGCTAAATGCTTCGTAAAATTTGCCCCTATATTTGCTTTCAGTATCTCCTATGACAGTGAGTTCTAAGCACCTGTCCCCATCCATGAAAAACACTGACACATTTACTTTCAACATTCTCCCTTTCATCTTAAACATATGCCATATAACTTTTTGTTTCATTTTAATTCTGGGAAACCTGCTCCAACCAGCCACCCAAACCATTTGTTTGACTTTTAAAATACTTCTATCAGGTCACCCCGAGCCTTCGAAACATAGAGAAAAACAGTCAACGTTTGTCCAATCTCTCCTTTTGTTGGTCGAACCGAGGCAACATCCTGGGAAATCTATTGTGGCCCTGTCAGATGCATCACCAAACGTTCCCTAGTATGGCGAGGAGAAATGTACACAGTAGTCAAATACAGCCGAAATAAGGTGTTAGACAGCTGAAACATGATAACGCAAAATATGATACTCTACCGATGAAGTCAAACTTGTTGCACACATTTATTAACATCTTATTCGCTTCCGTTGATATTTACAGGGAGCGATGAACCTGCAGTTCAACACATCTCTGTACAGCAATGTTCCAAAGCATCACGTCTTGCACTGCATGCTTTCCACTTCCAATTAAAGTCCCAAAATGTACGACCACACGTTGGTTCGAAATAAACTCAATCTGCCATTTCCATGCCCGACTTTTCTAGGGATCTATGTCTGATATATAGCTTGACAACCTTCCACACTCTCGACAACTGCACCAATGTTCTTGGTGTCTGCATAATTACAGATTATACGGCTAATATTTTCTTACAAATCATTTACAACAACATCAAAATGCTGATTCTTTCAGTACACGAATGTTCACGGGTCTCCAGTAAAACAAAACACCCTTCCACATTTATCATCTCTCTTCTTTGATCAAAGCAATCAAAATTATCATCTCACTGTAGATCCCATGGGAATTCATTTTCATGACCAGCTTGGTATGAGGGACCTCATTCAATGCTTTAGCAAATGCGATGTCGATAGCCGCAAGAGAAAAATTGGGCAAGAAGTTTTGAAGGAATTAGACAGGAGGATCCAGAAGTCTTTGAGTATTATGCTCGCAAGCAAAGGGACCTTCGGCAAGTGGGAATTAATTAAAAGTGAGGTAGCTGGAGTACCATGTCTATGTTTACCTGCGAGGGTGAAAGACAACTTTGTCAGCAATAATGAGCATTGGATTAACAGATATTTTGAAGAGAACAAAGAAGGAGGCATGGGACGAGATGTATCCCTGAAGGTTGTATCGGGAATGCGGGAGTTTACTGAATAAAGAAAGGAGGACGGAAAGGGAGGAAGAGGCAGATTTGGCTGAGATGATTAGGGTGAATCTAAAGAGAATCTTTAAATATATGAAAGGAAAAGGGATAACTCGAGAGACAGTAGAACCTCAGAAGGCCCAAAGTGGACATGCCTCATTCCAACTGCAGGAGAAGGGCGAGGTCGTCAATGAATCCAACTGCAGGAGAAGGGCGAGGTCGTCAATGAATACTTCGCATCGGTCTTTACCTTGGAGAAAGACATGAAGACTTGGGAAGTTTGGAAAGCTAGTGTTGATATCGTGCAGACAGTGCACATCAAAACAGAGGTGTGGTTGGTCGTGTGAATGAATGAATTTGAATAAACCTCTTTGTTCAGAGCTGATATATCCAAGAACACTGGAAGAGGGCAGTGAAGAAATTACAGGGGTTGTGGCAGATGTATTTGCTTCACTGTTAGCTACGGGTGAGGTCCTTGAACACTGGACAGCAGTGAATTTTGTGTCCTTATTCCAGAAGGTTTGGAAAGAAAAAAATGTAGGAACTGCTGCGAAAGATGGGGAAGTATGGGATGCAGGAAAGTTTGGCTGTCTGCATGCATAATTGGCTGGACACAAGATGACAGCTAGTGATAGAGGTTGGGAAGTTTTCTGCCTGGAGTTCGGTGATCATTGGTGTCCCACCTGGATCTACTTAATGGGCTCTGCTCTTTTTAGTGTTTTTTTTTTAAATGACGTGATGAAGAAGGTGGTTTAGTAAGTTTGTGGATGACACAAAGATAGGTAGGTAGGGCTGTAGATAGTCTCGTGGTTGTTG
>NW_025206821.1:5591-12069 GCF_004010195.1 Chiloscyllium plagiosum | reverse complement strand
CAGCAAAATGTGGTGCAGTGGACAGTGAGGAAGATTATCTCAGAGTATAAAAGCATCCATGAAGGAGGGTATAATTGCACATTTTAAATATATCTGGATAGATACATTAATAAGAATGGTTCAGAGGTATATTGGCAAAATGCTGGCAAATGGGACTAGATAATATTAGGATGTTTGGTCAGCGTGGACAATTTGAACAAAAGTGTCTGTTTCCGTGTTGTATGACTCTCTAATTCGATAAGATGGATTAGGAAAAGTTCTAAAGGCCTTTCGAGTGGAAATTCTCTTCCCCAAAAGTTTGTAGCGCTTCTTTGTTTACATTTATTCAAAGATGCATTAGTTAAATATTTGTCCATGAAGTGAGTCATGGATAATTGGATACAGACAGCGAAGTGGGGCTGAGACCAAAACCTGATCAGCCACAATCGTGGTACCTGTTGGAGAAGGCTTTCGAGTGGAAATTCTCTTCCCCAAAAGTTTGTAGCGCTTCTTTGTTTACATTTATTCAAAGATGCATTAGTTAAATATTTGTCCATAAGTGAGTCATGGATAATTGGATACAGACAGCGAAGTGGGGCTGAGAAGAAAACCTGATCAGCCACAATCGTGGTACCTGTTGGAGAAGGCTCACAGTGTGTAATGACCCACTGCTGTTCCTCAGTCCCATGTTTCTGTGTTCCATTCAGCCCATCAAATCTGCTCGATAGGAGCAATTGGAGGCCACTTACTGCTATCATCTCGTGCACAGGAACAGAGGAGACCATTCCGTCCCTCAATACTTTCCCACACGGTTTGGGTGATTTGAAAAAATGTACTTGGAAAACCCAGGCTGGGTATCAAGAGGCCCCTCATCTCTCTTTACAGAGATTCCCCATTATGCAAATTGTGCTACATTTGTTGGTCACGTTATCGAACCAGGTTTACTGTGAATACAGCTCGGACACATCACCCAGAGATGGCTCAGAAAATCCTCTGGACTCCCTGACTACAACATTCAATAACAAAACCTCCAGGAAAATAACAATCTGTAACATTTTAATAATAGAATGTGAGAACATAGAAACAGAAGCAAGTCGTTCACTCCCTATCCCCACCCCTCAAGTTTGCATCGCCCTTCAGTAAATTATGGCTGATTTTCTCCCGGTCTCAAGTCCTCTTTCATGCCTAATTCTTCATAGCACTCAACTCACTGAAAGGTCAAAATCCATCTAAAGCCTCTTTAAATACTTTTGTAGGTCAGAGAATATAGGGCAGTACAGCGCGGTACAGGCCGTTCGGTCCTCGAGGTTGTGCTGATCTTTTATCCGACTCTAAGATCAGACTCACGTGCACATACTTTCGTGCATTATCTTTCATGTGCCTATCCAAGCATCTCTTAAATGTCCCTCAGGTATCTGACTCGACTAACATTGCTGGCTGTGCATTCCACGCACCCAACACTCTGTGTAAAGAACTGAACTCTGACATCTCCCCAAAATCTTCCTTTAATCATCTTAAAATTATGTACCCTCGTTCCCTCGTTATAGACATTTCTGCTGGGGGAAAGGTCTCTGGCTATTCACTCTATCTATGCCTCTCATCATCTTGTACACCTGTATCCAATCACCTCTCATCCTGCTTCACTCCAATGAGAATGCCCTAGCTCCGTCAATCTTTCTTCATAAGGCCTGATCTCCAGTCTAGTCAGCATCCTGGTAAGTTCTCTCTGCACCCTCTCTAAATCTTACTCATCCTTCCTAGAATGAGGTGACCAGAACTGAACACAATATTCCAGGTGTTGTCTAGCTAAAGCGTTATAGAGCTGCAGCTTAACCTCGTGGCTCTTAAACTCAAATCCCTGCTAATCAAAACTAAAGTACTATATGCCTTCTTAACAAGCCTATCATAATTTGGGTAGCAAACCTAAGGGATCTATGGACATGGAACCCAAGATCCATCTGTTCCTCCACACTGCCAACAATCCTGCCTGTAACACTGTATTCTGCATTCACATTCGAGCTTGCAAAGAAAATCAATTCGCACTTTTTCAGGTTGAACTCCATCTGTCAGTTGTCACCCCAGTTCTGAATCCTGTGAATGTCCCATTGCAACTGATAATAGCCCTCAAAACTATGTACCACTCCACAAATCTTCACGTCATCGGCAAACCTACTAACCCACCCTCCCACTTCCTCAACCAAGTCATTAAAAAAAAGTCACAACGAGCAACCGTCCCACAACCAATCCCTGCAGGACACCACTGAACCCTATCAGTGATCTTGCTCCCTTAACTCTCTGTGGAAGAAAATTCCTGACAATCACTGCCTTCTGTTTGAAGAAGCCATTCTCTGCTTCGACACCATGACCTATTGATATGAACAAAAGAGGGAACACAAGGGCTCAGGTAAGAGAGACTGGCCCCGAAGTCAAGGCAGTATTAGACTGAGGATGGCATCAAGGAGCCTGAGCAAACTCGCATTAATGAGAATCGATTGTGACCTCTCCACCGCTCGGAGTTATTCACAGCACAAGGGAAGCTGATTATTATCGGTGGGCATCAATCATCTCAGCCGTGGGGTATCTCTGCAGGAGATTCTCAGGGTATCTCCCTCAGCCCAGGCATCTGCAGTTGACCAGCGGGGAATCCTTGCAGCGTGGAAGCAGGCCATTCAGCTCATTGAGTTCACACCGATCCGAAGTGGGGATATGCACTGAAGACTACACAATGTTCAGAAAAAAAATCAGCCCTCAGATTCTGAAGCCATCTGTGTCCATGTGCGATAAGACATAGGCAACATTCAAACGTGTGCTGTTAAAATCTGGGTAACATTGACGTAACAGACATTAGACGCATTTCCCTAGAAAATAAAAAAGCTCATTCAGTCCATCAATCTGGGTTCACAAGAATAAGGGGAAGCCATTCAGCCCATCAAATCTACTGGACAAGAACAGGAATAGCACAATCAGTCCCTCCTTCCTATTCCATAGGAAGACAAGGGGAACACTCACTCCCACGCATCATTTACATGGGAACAGAAAGAGACGATTTCACATCTGGAGCCATTTACAAAGCTACAGGAAGTGGTCATTCAGCTTCTTCGGTCACTGACACAGGAAGAGGATGGTGTCAAAGATGGTTCAATATCATAAACAGATGGTGCATGGCCTGCACAGATAGACTGTTCTAACATGTTCTAGTGGCTTCACTACTCTTAGTACATATATGTCATGTTAACATGGTTTTCTGGCAGTGGGAATGAAGACAATATTTTTACCCATTCACCAACGTGTTGTCCATTCCAAGAAGTTAGACCCATAGTCTCTATGGAGGTCCGAAGCTGGTGGGAAATTCTAACTGTTTCAGAATGAAGGTATTGTATCTGCTGACAATGTAACATTCAGTGCAGGGTCACACAGCAACTGTACAGTAAAGTTCATTCAAAGTCTGTACTTACCTGTCAATAGACACGGGGCTCTGTATAGCCACGGAAACTCCCGGGAAACAAGCATCCAATGAGAAGGATGGAATTTTCATCCTACTCACTTGCTTGGGACATAAAGAGTGTCCAACCATAACCATCAAGTTTCAACTTCTTATTCCCTCACAGTGCTACATATTAAACACAAGTTTCTTCACTTTCTCTTCATGATAACACCATGCCAGGGTTTAGTCTGGTGAAATCCTTTTGGATTGTATCGCTCACAAGATCATTATTGATAAAGCATATTCAACCTGTACACAAAACCCCAAATAGTCCCTAAACAGAACACTACCATTGGGAAAGATACATTTACTCTGGTAGTTTAATCGTTTTGCATGAAGAGCCACATATCATTTACTTCCTGCTGATTAAACATTCTGTCAGTCATTTATGATCAAGCACATCCAGGTCTGTTTCAAGAACAGCACTTCCCAACCGCTCACTATTTAAATGAACATAAATGTGAATGATGATATTTGTTGTTCCCACCTGAAACATTTTATGTCTTGCGAAGAGCTTTGTCCCAAACACTGATCCTTCAGATACCCCAAAGCCTTCACTCCAGATAAAAACACAACCCCCTTCATTCTCTCGATTATCCAACTTTTAAGACATTCGGTGTAAGCCACCCTTACCTACCAATGGGCTCTAACATTCTTTACTCACTATCTTCAACCATGTCAACGTTTGCTGAAAATGCAAATACTCCACTCCCAATGATTCTCAATTGTCGATGTCACACTGCCACCTTCTCAATACTCTGGGGCGTAGTTCATCAGGTGCAGCAACATACCGACCTTCAATTCCATGGCATTTTCAAAGACTTACTTTTTATTAATTCTAATTTCCTGTTGCTCCTCATTTCAACCAGTCACTCTTTCCCTTATATTTCTGCAAGTTTTTTTCTGTACCTTCCTCGGGGAGCTGAACTCAATATATTGCTCTCGGCGGACAGGTGGCTTCTGTCAGTCAATGAATACATTGGAGGATTACACTTCGGTGATGATGGATATGTTACTCACTCCTGTCTGGAAAATTCCAGGATTAATCCAGTTTAATTCATGGTGAGCATCAGCACAGTCCTGTCACTGGTGTGAGACTAAATGGTATACTGAAGGAGGGGACACAGATCAGTGACCACCTCAATTTTGAAAGAATCTGATTTCAAACCTTACACCTGGTCCAGCTGAGACAAATATCCCGGGAAATCCCAGGGAACATAATGCACTGTCCTGCTCCACCCTATTTATAGATCTTCACTTCTGTGGAGCCTCATCTCCATTTGTTTACTATGGACCCAGACACTCTGTAAATGCAGTTTGTAGAGTGGGGTCACCAGATCCGGCAGCTGACAATACAAACCCGAGATAAGCATCCACAGAAACTCCATTAATTTTCCAATGACAGGAACAAGTCAATTCCCCACACGCATGGTGCACGCATTCAGCGTTGAAAACTATTCCACTCCTGAGTTTCTCTTCCTGCCTGACAAAGCCGATGCATCTCCGCACAGTCCCACAGTAAAATTTCTCTCTCCAAAGAAGCAGTTGACAGTGTAACATTACCTTCCTCTGCATCTCAGCAACTATAAGGGCAGCACCAGTGTTGCTAATGGATTTGATCATCACACTCAGAGAAAGAGATAGAGGGAACCTAACTCACTTTAAACAGGGACATATATAAATGGACGTGATATTCAAGAATATGGGAAATGGCGAAATGTGAGAATAACTTGCCATTTTGTTTTCCTTTCAGTTCATCATCAGCAATCCTTTTGCTCACCTTTCACTTCTTTTCCTCTCTTTTTCTGGCCATTTCTCTATCCATTCTATTTAAACCTGGCTTCCCCCTCTCTATCCAACCCAACCATCCCTGATTCCAGGATAAATAATGTTATTTCCAAGTTTGCTTTCAGTTGTGAACCAGGGTAACTGGACTCAAACCGTTATCTGCGTTTCTCCTGACAGAGGCTGCTTAGATCCTCCAACACCTTCAGACGCCGGAGAATTTTATTTTCGATCTCTAGCACCCACCGTTCCTTGGTTTATTTCACCTTTAATGCTGCTGTTTTCCGGGATGCCAGCATCATGGGCAAGGGCAGCATTTTTTGTCCATCACTAATTGTCCTTGATCACGTGGCCACTTGTCAAGACAAAATCGAGCCAACAATTTTGTTGTGGTTCTGAAGTCACACGGAGTTCAGACTGAGCAATAATGTTAAGTTTGTTCACCAAAGACTATCAGTGAAATAATAAAACTAAATCCTGACGGTTTCTGGTTTCCATGAGTGAAATTCGGTTTCATTCCAACTGTTGTCATTCGAACTTATGCTCTGACATCGGTTGTGGTAGGATTTTAAACACTGCCTTGGAAGCACAGCTCTTGACTCTGAATTAACCGTCTACTTACATTATCACTCTGATACAAAGTCCTTATTGCCTAGTCCGAATTCCCTAGCCCCTGCAAGAGAGAGATGGCGGGGAAATCAGTTTAACTACCAACAAGCAAAAGGATTTTGGGAAAAAAGAGGAAGGGAGATTGAGAGACAATTTCATATAAGATCACAGATTTCAGAATGCTGAAATGAAGACAGTTCGACAGCATCCCGCAACATGAGCCAGTATTACGAGGAATGCTAGGTGAAGGGGATTTTGGTGTCAGTACAGATTATGGAGAGGTTTGAATGAGCATTTGTTCTGCACCCTTGTAACTGGGTGTGGGGTTAGCAGAGTCTTCGACTCATTGGGCTGAATCTACCAATAAATTATCTCAGTGCCATTTTCATTGAGTGTGACAGATGGATTGTCCATACGAGGCTGAGCTAGTTTCCTGGTGCTATCTTATCGAACTCACCTCATTAACTACCTACGCAATCTCATAGTTTTCCTCTCATTCAATGCCAGCCCGATTCTCCAACCCAACATGGCTGGAGGTACTCACCATCGCACTGATGCCCCTGGATATTCCATGATCACTGGCTTTGGTGCCATCTTTCAAATGTCAATGGGCACACGGTT
>NW_025206821.1:0-2897 GCF_004010195.1 Chiloscyllium plagiosum | reverse complement strand
GTTAGGGAATTCCAGCCATTCACTACATTCTGAAAGAAGACATTTCTTTATGTCTCAGTTTGAAATCGTTATTCCTTTTTCTGTATCGATATCCCTGAGTTCGAGACTCTGTCCTTGTGTGGAACCACATTCGCAACACTTATCTTGTCAAGCCCCCTCTGTATTTTGTCCGTTTCAGTAATGCCACCCTCACTCATTTAAACCACAATGGATAATAGCCTCAACATTTTTGATGTATTCAATACATCAACACTTTCATCCCAGGAACCAGTCTAATGAACCAACATTGCAGCATCAGCATGCTGACGTTATGTATCATACACAGGAACATTTCAATCCGTTGTACTGCTCCTTTTTTGGGCGTCCTCTCCATTACATAACAGCCTACCATATGGGTGTAAGTATCCTCCACAAACTCGGATGTATATTGCACTCAGCTCCCGCCGTCAGGCTATCAGTATAGATTGTAAGCAGCTCTTGCCAACTGACTGATATTTGTGGTACTCCAGTAGACACATGTTGTTCATAAAGAACGATGAATCCTGACTGTCCGATTTATAGGTGTTTACAAAGTGTCTTCCCATGCTAATGCATTATCCGTCATACTATGAGCTTCTGTCTTGTGTAAGAACCTTTGTTTAGTGATACCTTGTGGAATATCTCTGGAAAGCCTCATGTCTACCAGTTCCCCTTTATCATGTCCAGTTGTTACATTCTCATGGATTTCCAGAAAAAACTTTGCATGATTTTACAGACAAAATATAGTTAGCCTTTAACAAAACTATGCTGACTCTGTGTGAAGCTTTTCTAAATATCAGGCAATCCCTTCCTTAACAACAGACTGTCACAGATTCCCACCACTGATTGTTAGGCTAAATGTTTCCTGCTTTCAGTCTCGCTCGGTTCTTGAAGACAGTCGTCACATTGGAGGGTCTCCAGTTTCACTGGGTCACTCCTTTAATCCAGAGAAATATGGAATATTTCACACAGAGCCACCATTCACTCTGTAATCACTTCAACTAAAACCAGCTCTGTATTTCTGATGACCTGTTTACCCTTGGTCTTATCTGTTTGAGAAAAGCCTTGTTCCTTTTGTTAGAGACAGTCCAAGAACTTCCCTCTTATTACTATTTTGCTCATATAATTGAAATATTTACAGTGTCTTCCCCTGTGAGGAGCGATATAAAATACTGGTGTAAATTATCTGTCTGTTCTCTGTAGCCATTTCCCCAGTCACAGCCTCAATATACTTTCCTGACTTTGTTTCTGCCAAAGATCACACACACCTCTTTAACTCTTCTTACATACATGGAAAAGCTCGTGCTGCTTGTTTTTATATTTCTTGCCAATTTGCTTACATCACATCTTTTCTTCCCTTTTCTTCACTTTCTATATGCATGCAGTCATATCGCGCACAAACACAATCTTTGGTCCAACTTGTCTCTGCTGACCAGGTTTTTCAAAGTAAACTAGTCCAATCGGCTTGCATTTTGCCCATATACCTCAAAATGGTTCCCATTCATATGTTTGTCCAAATGTCTTTTAAATGTTGGAGCTGTACTTGCATCTGCGAGTCTTCATCTGGCATCTCATTCAATAAACACATCACCCTCTGTGCAAAAATGTTCCCTCTTCCTCCCTTTTAAGTCTTCCCTCTTCCTCCATAAACCTACGCTCTCTCTCTGATTTGTTTTTCCTATCCTGTAGAAAAGACCTTGGCTTTTCACCCTATCCATGCCTCCCCTCATTTTATAAAATTCTATAATGTCACCCCACAACCTCCTACACCCCTCAACCTCCTACTAACTTCAAGAACAAGCATTTAAAGATAAGCACTGCTAATTTGAAACAATATTCAAAATGACAGCAAAAAAAAACTCAGCCCAAACTTCCTACTGTTATTTGTTTTTTCTCTATGTTACAATACTAAGGCAGCATGAAAATCTTACTAGTGCCATTAAGACGTCAGGCACCTGAATTCCTTTTTTCTGGTGGTGCTGATGATCTCTACAGTGAAAATGTATCTCTGGCCAGATCTGCATAATACCACATGTTCCACATTCTCCCTCCTGGCCTCCCTATGACCTTGTGTGGTTCTGTCTTCTTTATCTTGCATTCAAAAGAGAGAACACCTTTCTCCCAATCACATCTTAATTTAAACTCATTTTGCATCATCTTCTCGTTCACCACTGCTAAAAGCCTGTTTATCTGTTTTCAGACCCTCTTTCCCCTGTCACCTACCCCCCACGATTCCTGAAGAAGGGCTAATGCCCGAAACGTCGATTCTCCTGTTCCCTAGATGCTGCCTGACCTGCTGCGCTTCTCCAGCAACACGTTTCCATCACCTACCCCCCACCTCTAGTAAAGGACTAAAATGCCCAGTTTCCAAACATTTTCAGTTCTGAAGAAGTATCACACTGAACTTGAAACGCTAACTTTGATTTTCTGTCTCTGTAGTGGCTGCCAGACCTGCTGAGTTTCTCCAGAAATTAATAGGAACAGAACAAATTTTCATTAAACAGAAGTCTATGGATACTGCAAATAGAAATGCACAAATTGCTGTAGAAACAGGGACACGCAAGATGAACTCTGTTTTCACTCCACAAGATTCAGCCAGACCTGCTTAGTTTCTTCAGCAATTTCTGTTTTTGAACAAGCTCCAAAGACGTGTGTCAAATCTGCTCAAACGCCCTACATTGGGGCGTACATTGGGAAGCGTCGTACATTGGGAAGTGAACAAAAACGCAAAGTGCACAAGTTAATTGGCTCTAAAACGAGATAAGTCTGGCATCACAGACACGACAGAGGTCTTAATCATGGTCAGGGAGATAAACAGAAGGGAAAAACATTCACTTCAAGCACAACATTTGGTATTATGGGAAAGAAAACGATTCATG
>NW_025206820.1:0-12068 GCF_004010195.1 Chiloscyllium plagiosum | reverse complement strand
TATAACACTGGGGTACCGTACTGGTTTGGCAGGCCTGTCCCTGTATAACACTGGGGTACAGTACTGGTTTGGCAGGTCTGTCCCTGTATAACACTGATATTGAGTTTTGCTGGAGACACAACTGTTGCCTTATGACACTACTGTTGTGGTGCAGCAATAGTGTCCCTCCCTCTGAGTCAGGAAGCTGAGGTTCCAGTTATAATTTCCCCAGCAGTGTACAATAACATCTTTGAACAGCTTGATTAGAAAATGTCTCCAACACTGATGGTAGTATCATTGAATTACGCTTTTGCTCAGGTGTACACTCCCTGTGACTGTGCTGTTATAATTAATTCTCCCTCTGTTTCCCTGAGCAGCCTGGCTCTGTGCACCATGACTGCAGAGCTGCTTGCTGATGAAGATGGGTTCTACTCCAAGGCCCAGAAATACTGGAAGAATATTCCCGCCACAGTTGATGGAATGTTAGGGGGCTACGGGCACATCTCCAACATTGACATTCACTCCTCCAGGAAGTTTCTGCAGAGGTTTGTTGGGGTGAGTCTCTGTCATTATTAGATTGTTTTATTGCACCCTGCCTCAAAAACCTAATCTTGGCCAGTGTGCCCCTCGCTCACAAGTATGGTGTGTATCATTTACCTTTCTGGGTATTGCATTGGTATTGAGACTGTGTTAACGGGGCAGTGGGTAGAATGGGACAAATATGTTGAGTAGAACTCTTACGTTGGGCATGACGGAGAAATCGCATTGGTTTGGTAACACTTCAAACTGCCGCTAAAACCCCCCTCCATAATCAAGATGTAGCGTTTTCTGTGAAGCTGTGCTGTTGGGTAACCTAATCCTATTGAATCTGAACACATAGCAATTAATCAACAGAGGTACCATAAGATTTGATACTTCTAACAAAAGCAGCTGGTCAGCATAGGCACGGTGGGCCGAAGGACCTGTTTATATATTGTAAAACTCTGACTCCAATGTGATTATGTATCAAACAGGATTCAGCACTATTAAATAAACGCTAGCTAAAAGATTTACACTTTTAGTGAGTTTTGCGAAGATTTGTAGCTCAGGTTGAGGTTCTGGATGTAGGTTTGCTCGCTGAGCTGGAAGGTTCATTTCTATAAGTTTTGTCACCGTACTACCCATCTACCACCCCCTGAGGAAAAAAGCAGGAAATGACATCACCAACCTAAACCTATAAATAGCAGGAATTATCAGGAGTGCTTTGCCTGGAGGCCCATTAAAACATCCGGAAATGAACCTTCCAGCTCAGTGAGCAAATCTACATCCACTTACACGTTTAAGCTATAAACTTGATCCAATGTTTTGCTCCCTCTAACCCTGCCTCGCATGTACAGCAGGCACTCATCCCCTTACACAAATGCGTGTGCACGCACACACAAAGAGCTAATTCACTTTACCTGGGAGTAACCCAAAGGAATGCCACAGCCCTCCAGAATTCACTTCATGTGAAACAACTTTTAAGTGATGTGCTTTCCCAGAATTGGGTTCCTGAGGGCCGTTTATACCTGGAATAAATCATGTAAAGGTTGAAACATTGTGCCATATGTGTACAACATTGTGCAATCCTTTCTGAAATAATGTGTAATAGAAAACCAGAAAAGCTTCACTGAAGTCTTTAAAGGGATTTGCAGCGTTAACTGCAATTCCTCAGCTGTTATACACGTACAGGTAACGTACTGTGGAGTACAGTACAGCAGAAAGTTGTTTTGAAAAGCTCTGTCCACAGCAGTTCCTCTACTAGTACTGGTGTAAACAGCAGAGAAATGTGAAAATAAAGATTAAAAACAAAGTTTACTGCTGTACCTGAGCAGAGGGCTGTTTAAGAAATGAAGATCTTTCGCTGTAGGGCACAGACAGAATGACGCCATCTCTAGCAGCACAATCAGGGCCTCACTGATGATGTGATGATGCAAGAGACACAATGGTGGCAGAGGTGACTGGGAAGGAAGGAATGTCTCAATGAGAAACAAAACCAGAAATTGCTGGAAAAGTTCAGCAGGCCTGGCCACATCTGTGGAGAGAAAGCAGAGTTAACGTTCCGGTCCAGTGACTCTGGTTCAGAACTGATGGTAACTAGGAAAAAGTTGTCTCTTTTATGCAGAAGATAAGGGTTAAGGAGGAAACGATAGGTGGGGATAGACCCCAAAGAGAGAGAAGCACCGACAGAGGAGTGGATAAGGATCAGCCTGGGAGGATGAATGGCTGCTGATGGGGACTGTTTGTGGCTAACAATGGGTGGGCTGTAATCGCAGACCATGTGATACCAAGGCCTGGTGTGTGGGGGTTGGGGTAAGGACATGGGGGAAGGTGCCTCTCGCCTGAAAATATTGAGTGCAGAGGCTGTCGAGTTCCAAAGTGGAAAATGAGGTGGTGTTCTTCCAGCTTGTCCTGAGCGTTATTGGAGCACTGCAGCAAGCCTGAGACAGGGAACAAGGCGGGTGTTGAAGTGGCAGGTAACTGGAAGCTCAGTCTTTGCAGACACAATGTAGGTGTTCTGTGGAGCAGTCACCCAGTCCATGCTTCAGTTCCCCAGTGTAGAGGAGACCACATTGTGACAGTGAAGGCAGTAAACTAGGTTGAGTGATATGCGTGTAAAGCATGTGTTTGGGCACTTGGATACAGAGGAGGGAGGAAGTAGATGGGCGAGTGTCACACTTTCTGCAGTTGCAGGGCAAGGTACTGTGGGGAAGGATTAGAAGTGAAGGGAAAGTGGACCAGGGAGTCAAGGGGGAACGGTCCCTGCAGAAGGTGGACAAGGGAGGGGAGGGGAATGTGGGTCTGGTGGTGACGGCATCTCTCTGGAGGTGACAGGAATGCCAGCTAATGTTGTTGTGGGAGGGAAGAGACAGGGTGAGGCTGAAGTGTGGGACACTGGTCAGACTGGGATGAGGATGGAACTTTTAAATGAGAAGAGAGGACCTTTTTGTAGAAATTTTGAAACTAAAGCAATTTTAAAAGGGGAAATGTGGGAATACGTTTTTGTGTGTCTGTTCCCACAGCTCCTGTGCAACCTTTTTCAGGTTAATTATTCACGCTGCGATAAGCAGAGAATGCTGGAGAAACCCAGTCGATGTGGCAGCATCAGTGGAGAGAGAGACCGAGTTAGCATTTCCAGTCCAATATGATGGTTCTTCAGCTCTCAGAAGGCCATGGCCTCGCGTGATTGGGAAGTGCTTTAGTGCGATAGGATTGGAGAGTGACTGCCGCCCAGCAATACTGCTACTGTTTCATCACACCTTTTATCCTCAACAGGAAGGCTCTGGGAAAGCAGGGCTTGGCTGTGCGCTAGACTGTGGTGCTGGGATTGGCAGGATCACCAAGCGACTACTTCTGCCAATGTTTAAAGTTGTCGACATGGTGGATGTGACAGAGAGCTTCTTAACCAAAGCAAAGGCCCACCTGGGGGAGGAAGGCAATCGTGTGGGTAACTATTACTGCTGCGGTCTGCAGGACTTTGTCCCCCAGCCCCAGCGATATGATGTCATCTGGATCCAGTGGGTCATAGGTGAGGGCCTGAGTGGAACTCGTGTTCATAAATCTCCTTTGACTCTGTCCATGGTTATCACAAACCACGTGTAGGCTTAAGATGAAGATGATGCAGTTTTTGTTTTAAAGTCATCCAATCTGTCCTTATTTTGTTTCTCCTTTATACATTTACAGTAATAATGGCCCATGCAAATGTGCCCCTCCTGCCAGTGATAGCAGTACAACTCCTGCATTGGTATGGTGTGTAATAGCAGCGTGACATGTCTACGTGAGAAGTTTCCATTATCATTGTGGAGAGCAGAATCTCATGGGTGTACCCAGATTAGTCACTGAGCAAGTTAAAGGGACGTTTTTGTAGGCAGAAAATTATAAAATATTTCAGGAAATGGGGAATAATAAGACCATGTGCAATGTTCAGGTCAAACTGAGGGAGTTATGGTAACTAATAAACAGGTGGAATTCAGTGCTCATTTAAAAATCATACATTTGGTCTTTATTTTCACAGAATTATTTATTTTTAAGTAGCAAACTATTCTGGTAGTTTAGGAATGAGAGAGAAGAGTTGGTTGCAGTGGATGAAGTTTTCTGTAGGACAGTACAGGAGTTGGCACTATAACACTGATGTCTGTGAAGGTTACTCAGGCAGTTTCCATTATTAACCTGGACGTAGGAATTCAGATCTAGAAGTGACCTCTGCTGTCAGATCTTTGACGTACTCAGTTGAGATTCTGCCTCTTTTCTTTTGTCCAACCTCCTGAGACATTTTGTCTCATTAAGGTCCATCGTGCAGCAGTGGTGTTTCCAGTCACTCTGTATCAGTGCAGAGGGATCTGGGTGTCCTTGTGCACGAGTCACAGAAAACTGCTGGGCAGGTACCGCAGGTCATAAGGAAATTTGGTCATTATTGCTAAAGGAAGAGAGTGGGAAAGTGTTTCTGCAACGATACAAGGCGTTAACAAACCCTGCAGTATTGTGTACGATTTTGAATCCCCATTACTTGAGAGGTGTAATTGTATTGGATGCAGTTCAGAGGCAGTTCACTCGATTGATTCCAGAGGTGAGAGCTTTGTCTTATGAAGAGAGTTTGAGCAAGTGAAGCCTCTACTCTCTGAAGTTTATAAGGGCGAGAGGAGATCTAACTGAGGGATATAAGATGCTAAAGGGGATTGACAAAGTAGACATGGAGAGGATGTTTCCTCATGTGGGGTAACTTAGAACGAGTGGGCATGGGTTTAGGATACGGGACAGCAGATTTAAAACAGAAATGAGGAGAAAATAATCTCTCAAAGGTTTGTGAATCTATGGAATTCACTGCCCAGAGTGTGGCTGATGCTGGGACATTGGGTAATTTTAAGGAGGAGATAGACTGATTTTTAATAAGTAATGGTCATGGAGAGTGGGCAGGAAAGTGGAGTTGAGGCTGAGATGAGATCAGCCATGATGGTATTAAATGGTGGAGCAGGCTGGAGGGGCTGAATGGCCTCTGCCCGCTCTCCTTCTGATCTTCTATATTTCTGGTGAAGTACTGACGGGAGCCTGAAACTGACTCTGGGTCCTGCACGTCAGCACACATTGGTCTAGTGTGTGCAATTCCTCCTCTCGAAAGGACATTCTGAAACTTGAAAGGGTTCAGAAAAGATTTACAAGGATGTTGCCAGGGTTGGAGGATCTGAGCTACGGGGAGAGGCTGAACAGGCTGGGGCTGTTTTCCCTGGAGCGTCAGAGGCTGAGGGGGTGACCTTTATAGAGGTTTACAAAATTGAGGGGCATGGATAGGATAAATAGACAAAGTCTTTTCCCTGGGGTCAGGGAGTCCAGAAATAGAGGTGAATGGTTTAAGTTGAGGGGGAAGCAACTTTTTCACACACAGGTTGGTACGTGTATGGAATGAGCTGCCAGAAGATGTGATGGAGGCTGGTACAATTACAACATTTAAGAGGCATTTGGATGGGTATATGAATAGGAAGGTTTGGAGGGATATGGGCCGGGTCCTGGCAGGTGGGACTAGATTGGGTTGGGATATCTGGTCGGCATGGACGGGTTGGACCGAAGGGTCTGTTTCCATGCTGTACATCTCTATGACTCTATGTTGAGGTCCTGGTCAAGGCCATGGAGCTGATTTAGAACCGTCCCAGGGATGGGGGTCTGCAGAGACTGGCAAGGCTGGGATTGTTCTCCCTAGAGCAGGGAAGGTTAAGGGAGAGATTTAATTGTGTTCAGAATCCTGAGGAGTGTTACTGAGTAAATAAGGAGAATATATTCCAGTGGTACAGGGGTCAGGAAATTGTGCGGGGGTGGGGGGCTTGCAGATTGTAGTGGCTCACCAAAATGAGCAGAAGGATGTGTTTACACAGAACTTGCTCCCTGAAAGGTCCATAGAAGCAGTTTCAATCCGACTGTCAAAGGAGATTAGATAAATCCTGGAAAAATGAGGAATGTGCCAAGTTGTAGGGGATATTGCAAGTGAGAGTGGAACAAGCCAGTAAAGCACTGAGGGCTGAATGGCCACCTCCTGGGTTGTGGTGCTTGCAGTTTGTTGGACCTAAGCCAGGCTGTGAATTATACACAACACTTTTGCGAATCAGTGGAGAGAAAGCAGAGTTAACATTTTGGATTCGGGAACTGAACTGAACCCAAGGTGTGAACTCTGCTTTCTCCTGCACAGATGCTGCCAGCCCTGTGACATTAATTTCACTTTGTGTTTCCGATTTTTAGCATCCGCTGTTCTTTGTGTGTTTTTTATTTTTAAAGTCTCCTGGAGTGTCCAGTAAAGGGTGTCTCTTGGGATTGTTACAGGACACCTGACGGACTCCCACCTTATCCAGTTCCTCAAGAGGTGTCAGAAGGCGCTTTGTCCGAACGGAATCGTCTGTGTGAAGGACAATGTGAGCCAGGAAGGGGTGATTGAGGATGAGGTGGACAGCAGTGTGTGTCGTGACCTGACCTCCCTTCGGAACATTGTGCGGCTGGCAGGGCTCCGCGTGTTGGCCGAAGAGAAACAGGACAACTTCCCCGATGAGATTTACCAGGTGTACAGTCTGGCTCTGAGGTGAATCTGACTGATCCCGTGTGGCTGGGGGTGGGGAGGGCTGCTGGACAGGGACAGGGAGAGGGAGGGGAGAGGGAGAGGACACAGCACCGAGCCTGCAGAGCTGAACCTGACTCAATGGCAGCTCCCCATCAGGAGCTGCATTCCTCTTTCCACCAGGCCGATCCATCCAGCTGTCAAGGGAAACATTGAAAAGCAATATAGAGAGTGAGAGAGCGAGAGAGAGTGTTCCAGAAGATTAATGCACTGGTTTGGAGTCTGACCAATCGCATTCAAATGAGCCTGTGTGTTTCTTCAGAGCACAGGAAGAAGTGAAAGCTGGGAAATCTGGGAAACAGTGTGTCTCACCAGATGAGCTGGAATCCAGCTCCTTTTCCCATTCACTAAAAGCTTTGAGTTGGACAGCAGAGAGTCCCAGTCTGGAATGAAGCTGTTAACCCTGGCTGTGAGATCGGCACGGTGCTCTGAGCTGGTGCATTTTAACCCAGAGTCCAATCCAGCCAGCACTTCTCAAACAACACCCCAGAAAAACATCATCTGCTCATTCATCACGTTGATCTCTGTCGAACTGAGCTCTGCACTATGTGGCTTTCCTATTTGCTGTTAGAATAGTGACTGCTTTTCAAAGTAAGTTGTAGTAGTTGAAGCACTTTGGTGATTCCTGAAGAGCAGTACTCCCTTCATCTCATCACATCGGCACAACTCTCAAACTACAGGGTTCTTCTGTCTCTTTTGACAATCCACCCTGAGGTCACAGTCTTCCATTCTCTACCTTCCTTCCCTTCCCCACTCGCTCTGTGTGTGTGTGTCTCTCTGTGTCTCTCTCTCTCTCTCTCTCTGTGTCTCTTTCTCTCTGTGTGTGTCTCTATACAGATAGGATCAGGTTAGTGGCAGATGGAGGTTAACCTTGATAAATGGGAGGTGATGCACTTGGGAAGATGTAAAAGATGAGGGAGTACTCAAAGAATAGCAGATAAGCAGGATGCTCAGAGGAACAGAGGGATATTAGGGAGCTTGTCCCCAGATCCCTGAAGGTGACAGGACATGGTAATAGAGTAATTAAGAAGGCTTACAGAACAATTGCATTTATCAGTCTTGGTACAGATTACAAGAGCAGGGAGGTTATGTTGGAGGTGTATAGGACTTTGGTTAGGCCAGAGCAGGAGTACTGTGTGCAATTCTGGTCATCACACCATAGAAAGAATATGATCTCACTGAAGGGGATGCAGAGGAGATTCCCCAGGATGCTGTCTGTGAATAGAAATCAGCTATTCCCCTTAGTTTTAGGGCCAATTTTAAGGTGAAATGCAATTTAAAGAGGATTTGAAGAAAAATGTTTTCACCCAGAAGATGGTATGGGTCTGGAGTACACTGACTGGGAAGGTAGCCAAGGCGGGAGACCTCACCACCTTTCAAAATTACTTTGATGAGCACTTGAAATGTCATGGGCCTAGTGCTGGTAAGTGGGACTAGTGTTGATAGGTCAGTGCAGAAGTGATTGGCTGAATGGCTTCTTCTGTACTGTATGACTCTATAACTGTGACACTCAGAGGGTGGCAGGAGTCCAGAACTCTCTGCCCGAAAGGGTGGGTGAGTTGGAAACACTGATAACATCTGATAATCTCCAGGGCTTTGGGCTAAGAGCTGGGAAATGGGATGACTAGTCAAATCACTGAGGGCATGAGAGTGATTTAAGGTCAGGAGTTAACCTTGGGGCTGAGTCAGGTGAGAGGTTATAAAGGCATTGGGTTCACTATCTCACTCTCTTTCTCTCTCTCGCTTTCTGCCTCCAGAACCTAGTACGTTGGTGTGACTCGTCACCTTGTAAGAATGGGGGAACCTGTTGGCAGACTGGCACCACCTATCGATGTGAATGTCGGAGCAGCTGGACTGGCCTCTACTGTGATGTGCCCAGTGTGTCCTGTGAAGTGGCAGCCAAACAACAAGGTACCCTCCAGTGTGGATAATCGCAAACCCCTCCAACACCAGAATCAAACATCCTTCAAACTTCATTTCCCCCCTCCAGCGTTCTCCCCCTACCTCCCAACCGCCTCCTAACCATACTGCACCCTATCCCACCTCCTCCAACACACCCTCCATTCTGCCTCAGCTCACAGCCCTCCAACATCCTTATCACCTCGCCCCCACCTCTGATCTTCCTATACACACACATGTACACATACGTACATACACACGCACGTGCATACACACGCGCACACACACAAACGCCTCCCTCCCCTGTGCTCACTCCACTTCTACTCATACTTCCACAAATCTTCATCCTCTGATACCTGCACACACTCTCTAACTACCCACCTCTTGCCCCTTCTGGGCTGTGCTGGTCAGTCATTCCTGTTGTTTGGTTCTGTAGGGCTGGACACAGAGCAGCTGTGTCGGAACAGTGGCATCTGTATTGATGCCGGGAACACACACCATTGTCGGTGCCAGGCTGGCTACACAGGCAGTTACTGTGAGGAGCAAGTGGACGAGTGTACCCCCAACCCCTGCCAGAACGGAGCGACCTGCACTGACTATCTGGGCGGCTACTCCTGCAAGGTAGGGTCAGACAGTCAGCAGGGTTAAAGGTCAGTGTCAGGGGTCAGTGTGGGGAAGGAGGGGCTCAGTGCGGAGGGAAGGGGGGGGGTCAGTGCAAGGGGTGTGTCAGCCCATTGGGTCTGTATTGTCAAAACTGCACTACCCCCTACACCAGTCCCACTGTCCCACACTCTGCCCACAGCCTTGAATGTTATGACACTGGATGCTCATGCAAATACTTTTTAAAGGTTGGGAGGTTTCCTGCCTCAACTCCCCTCCCAGAGGGGTTTGCTGATCCCAGTGCCCTATCAGTGAAAAGATTTTTCCTCAAATCCCCTCGAAATCTCTTGCCTTTCACTTTAAAACCATGTTCTCAACAGGTATCAAGTTGCTGTTGAATTATGCACCATCCTGGTTCAACCAGTTCTGTCTCAGTGCAGTTTCTCAATCTGCAAACATCAGAAAGACATGGCCCCCACGGTGGCCACTGACGATGTATCGGAGCAGTCTGTCCTCTCAATGCAGCATCCAAAACAGAATGGAGCCAGAGGTGGGACTGCTCTCCTTTGACCTCACGGCATTCCGAGTGGCTCCGTCTGAGAGAGGTCACCCTGCTCAAACAAGCTCGGACCACTGACACCTGGTGATGGCGTCTAAACATTCCCGGGCTGAAAGTGTGTTGCTGGAAAAGCGCAGCAGGTCCGGCAGCATCCAAGGAACAGGAGAATCGACGTTTCGGGCATAAGCCCTTCTTCAGGAAGAGAAACGTCGATTCTCCTGCTCTTGGATGCTGCCTGACCTGCTGCGCTTTTCCAGCAACACATTTTCAGCTCTGATCTCCAGCATCTGCAGTCCTCACTTTCTCCTCAAACATTCCCGGAACAATTCCAGGATTTGGGGAAGTTTATCCCATATGTTGTCCCACGCTGGCCATGAAGAGGAACCTCTTGATATTCCGCCTTAATGCACCGTCTGACCTTGTTCCCAGGCCCTCGGTTTATTCAGGTTTCGGGCTTATCCGGATGAAATTCAGGCTGTTCTGAAGCAGACCCATGTCAGATATGAGACCGACACGAAATAGAAACAAAAACATCTGCGGATACTGGAAATCTGAAACCAAACCAGAAGTTGCTGGAAAAGCTCAGCAGGTCTGGCAGCAGCTGTGGAGAGAAATCAGAGTTACCGTTTTAACCCCTCCCCTCATCAGCTGTTAATAAAAGTGTGGCAAGGGGTATAATCTTCCTCAATCCCCCACCCCAGTCTGTTCCAAAGGGGTGGTAAAATGAAATGAAATCCTTTCACTTATTCTATAATTAACCAGGAACAGTTTATTCATCTAACTCCAACAGTTAACAAATGAACAAAAAACACTAACAAACTGAACAGTTCCCCTCTAACAATGAACTAGCTTAGATTTTCAAGACGCCAAACATTAACTCTGATTTCTCTCCACAGATGCTGAGCTTTTCCAGCAATTTCTGTTTTTGTGTGTGAGAGACAGATGTAGGAGAAAGTGAGGCCTGCAGATGCTGGAGATTAGAGTCGAGAGAGTGGTGCTGGAAAAGCACAGCAGGTCAGGCAGCATCTGGGGAGCAGGAGAATCAACGTTTTGGGCAAAAGCCCTTCATCACTTTGAGTGCGAGCAGCAGCTAAGGTAAGACAGTTTGTTTTAAAATTACTTACCGGTAGCGGGAAGCGGTGTTTTTTCTCTCTTTACAGAAAGAGCGGGAGCAGCAGGGGGAAGTGACGAAGACCGGAGGGGCAGCCGGGACCCGGAAGCAGGTAGAGCGTAAGCTTACCTGGGTAGGTTTTTTTTCCCTTTAAAAGCACGCACAGAGCCGAGAGTGTGGTGCTGGAAAAGCACAGCAGGTCAGGCAGCATCTGGGGAGCAGGAGAATCAACGTTTTGGGCAAAAGCCCTTCTTCAGGAATGACTTTTGCCAGAAGCATCAACTCTCCTGCCCCTCGGATGCTGCCTGACCTGCTGTGCTTTTCCAGCAACACACTCTCGACTGAGAGACAGATGTGCTTTGTTAATATTGAGAGTGTGCTGCTCTCTCACAGCTCAGGACGGGGGTGAGGACTGGGTAGCAGTTAAAGCCTAGGGTCACCATCCCTGCGGCCAGCTACTAAACGAGGAGCCCTTCACAGGAACTCCAGCCAACTGAACACACGCTGTTGGTGTCACGCTGCATTACAATACAGCTATCCAGCCAGCTGAGCTAACCACCAGCCGCGTGGGCAGAAAAGACGGCGGGGAGGCTGCCTAATATTTAGCTGACAACTACACATCCCCTCGCGGGTCATCACCATGGGATCATTACCTCGCTGCTGTTGTTGGGATCTTGCTTTGTGCAAATTGGCTGTCATGGTTCCTGCAGAGCAGCAGCAGCCATATTTCACCCACTGCAAAAGCACTTTGGGATATCCTGGAAGGTGCTACAGAAATGCAACACCTTTCTTTCCTTCAGGAAAATATTGAAAGGGGACAGGAGTGAGCCAGCACAGAGCTCGCCTGATTCCTGCCGCCTTGAGGTTTCCATAGTGAAGGATCATGTGACAGGCCAGTGTTCTGTCAGGCAAGACTGAAGGGAATTCAGAGAGTAATCATGAGGTTTTATTTTTAAATTGTAGATGATGTGGAAAACAGTAAGATCTCCCTGGACCTTAAGTGAGGAAAGCTTTGCAGGGTTAAGCTCAGATCCGTCTGAGTGCAGACAGAGTGCAGGTCGAGTGCACGTCGAGTGCAGGGTGAGTGCAGGCCGAGTGCAGGCCAAGTGCAGGTTGAGTGCAGGCCGCGTGCAGGCCGAGTGCAGGCCGAGCGCAGGCCGAGCGCAGGCCGAGCGCAGGCCGAGTACAGGTTGAGTGCAGGCCGAGCGCAGGCCGAGTACAGGTTGAGTGCAGGCCGAGTGCAGTCCGAGTTCAGGCCGAGTGCAGGTTGAGTGCAGGCCGAGTGCAGGTTAAGTGCAGGCCGAGTG
>NW_025206819.1:9821-12068 GCF_004010195.1 Chiloscyllium plagiosum | reverse complement strand
AGATACAGAGTAAAGCTCCCTCTACACTGTCCTGGGACAGGTATGGATTGTGGTAACTCTGAAACAGTTCCCGAGCATCTGTTCCAAACACAAGAATTCCTTGGGCCAACTCTGCTCGCCCCCAGTCCCACCAAGATGTGAAGGCTCCTGTGGTCACTTTCCGAGTCAGGCTCAGTAGGAACAGATGTCAGTAGAAACCCTCCTCAACAAAAGAAAATTCACAGTCAAACTCAAAATAACTTTGTCCCATCTAATCTCAGAATTCTTTCTCGGAAGGTTTGCTAAGTGCCCAGGAATGTGCTGACCACAGATTCTTTGCCAACCATGGGTATTTGTGGGACTAATTTATGATCCCTCCACCCCACGCCTCACCACAGGCAATCCTCTCACTCTCAGCTTGAGCTTTGTGGCTGCCATCTTGAGTGTACTCGCGCCTGGCGACCACCATCTTGAGTGTACTAGTTTCAGACACCTACCACCTTGAGTGTACCACTGCCAAATTCCTGCCATCTTGAATGTCCCAGTGACAGATCCCCACGTGTGTACCAGTGGTAAATGCCCACGATCCTGAGTGAACATACCAGTGCCAGATCCCCACCATCTTGCCTGTACTAGTGCCAAGTGCCCACTCTCTTCAGTGTACCAGTGCCAATCCCCACTATCTTGTGTGTACCAATGCCAAATGCCCACCATCTTCAGTGTACCAGTGCCAATCCCCACAATCTTGTGTGTACCAGTGCCAAATGTCCATCATCTTCAGTGTTCCAGTGCCAATCCCCACAATCTTGTGTGTACCAGTGCCAAATGTCCATCATCTTCAGTGTACCAGTGCCAATCTCCACCATCTTGTGTGTACCAATGCCAAATGCCCACCATCTTGCATGTACCTGTGCCAAATAATAGCAGCACAGGTAGCACAGAAGCCTCTAGCTTGACTCTTTTTCCTTTAAATCTATTTTAGTAACTCTCTGGCCACCAGCTTGAGTGTAACAATTCTAACGCCAGCCCAAATGTTCCTGAAGCAGCCACCTTGAGTGTACCAGCACCCAACTCCCATGGAGAACAGTGTGTGTCTGAGGAGCATTCCTCTTGAACCTCACTAAGCATCGAAACAGGCCCGGATTCCGACTTACAAGACATTCCCCCACCCCTGCCCACTGCCAGGTCCAAATCAATGAACAATAACTTGAGCTTCAAACGGTACATATCGAGTTCAGAAAGAAAAGAGAAAGCAAAGAAAACCGACTCCCTGCGGGTTAGCTCCTGATCCCAGGATGTGCTGAGGAATGTACCAAGAGGGGACTGTTGGGGGAGGAGGCGTTTTAGGCCCAAAGGTCAGTCTCTGGCTGTTGGGATCTTCAAAACCGAACGTTGCCCTCCACAACGGTGAGGATAACCTCCATCCAGATCCTCAGGGTGACATCTGTCGGAGCGACCATATAGAAGAGTCTATCGTAGGTTTTCAGGCAGAAGGTGAGGGGTGGGTTTGGACTCTGGGGGAGAAAGAGAGAGAAGGAAAAACAAGGAGGGTTTAAATGAGGCCTAACTGGTGTTTTCAGACCTTGAAGAACCAAACGGTAAGAGTGTTTGTGGAAAAGGGATTCTGAAATTGTATTCCGCCACACCGCACCCCGTCCCTCAACTCCCCCTCCATTCGAAGAGGCCATTTGACCCACAGAGTTAAATGCTTGCTCACTACGTATCCAACTTTTCTGGTCTCATCACCCAATTATTCCCCCTATCCCTGCACCTTCCGGGTCTCTGGAAAATCCATCTGCATTTGTAATTTATATAAATGATTTGGTTTGGAAAATTAGATCACATGGAATACAGGGAGAACTAGCCATTTGGAGACAGAGCTGGCTCAAAGGTAGAAGACAGAGGGTGGTAGTGGAGGGTTTGTTTTCAGACTGGAGGCCAGTGACCAGTGGAGTGCCACAAAGATCAGTGCTGGGTCCTCTACTTTTTGTCATTTACATAAATGATTTGGATGCGAGCATAAGAGGTACAGTTAGTAAGTTTGCAGATGACACCGAAATTGGAGGTGTACTGGTCAGCGAAAAGGGTTACCTCAGAATCTGGACCAGATGGGCCAATGGGCTGAGAAGTGGCAGATGAAGTTTAATTCAGATAAATGTGAGGTGCTGCATTTTGGGAAAGCAAATCTTAGCAGGACTTATACACTTAATGGTAAGGTCCTTGGGAGTGTTGCTGAACAAAGAGACCTTGGAGTGCAGGTTCATAGCT
>NW_025206819.1:4083-5767 GCF_004010195.1 Chiloscyllium plagiosum | reverse complement strand
GAGGGGGTGTAGGGGCTGGAGGGGGTTACAGGGATAGGGAGGGGGTGTAGGGGCTCGAGGGGGTTACAGAGATAGGGAGGGGGAGTAGGGGCTGGAGGGGGTTACACAGAGAGGTAGGGGGTGTGGGAGTGTGGAGGTGATGGTGGGGACAGTGGGGTGAGTGACTGCCGGGCTGCAAGTATTGAGGGTAGGTCCCCCGGTGCTGAGTAACGTACATCAGAGGGAGGTCCCCCCACTGGGGTCAGTGTGTGCACAAGGCGTGGGTCTGCCTCAGTATTCTTCACCTGCTCCCTCCTCTGGGCGTCCTGCAGTGGGGAGGGGGGAACAGAAACACATCATCAATCCAGCCTCTCAGTACTCCAACCTCGACAGCAACCCTGTGTTTAAATAGCACCAGCTCATTCATGGTGCCTGGGTGTCAAAAGCTTGGAATTCATATATTGCCCTCCCCGTCCCTACTTACCCCCACCTTGAGAAGGTGCCTTCTTGAACCGCTGAAGTCCATGTGCTCTGGGTAGACCCACAATGCCTCTGAGGTAGAGGGGCTGATGGGCAGTGACCCTCAGGTCAGACTCACCACCCTCTTCCCCCTCTCCGATGTCCAAAGAGACACCATATACAAACCTCTGGAGCCCGTAGCGTCCTGGGGACGCTGCGAGAAAAGGAGAGGGTGTTTTCTGTCGCCTGGTTCCCTGAGCAGACTGTCAAAGTCATTTGGCAGAATGTCTCATCACCGGAACTTCCCAACAAGCACCAAGACATCGCTTCACCAGTGGTGGGAAGGGCACTACCAGTGAGGTCCTTCATGTACACCCGGTCAGTCTGCCACCACACGCTGCCCTCGAAGCTGCTGTGGGCGGGTAGTGACTGTCACACATCTCCTTCTGGAATGTGCCTTCACAAAGGGAGTCTGCAGAGAGATGCAGTGAGAGACCTTGTTAGTCTTCCAGAACAAGGAGTTGACCCTGACTGAGTGTTGCAGACTGGCACATTCCAAGATCCAGGACTACGTGCTGAGCGACACACTAAAGCCTGGGGCAGCTGCTGCCAAGGCACAGTGGGGAAAGACCGCTCTCTGAGGTTTTTAACGATGGGCTATTAGCAGTTCTCAGATGCCCACTGTCCCAAAGCCTCTGTAAATATTTTTTCCTGCGTGAGTCAGAAACACCTTTTCCTTTTTTGGAACTGCACACAGTCTCTGTGGGACGTCAGATTTCAATATCAGAGTTATGTACACTTCCCCACTTTGCAGAATGGATCCAAAGTCTTTTGTACATATTAATGGACACTTTATTATTTAAAAAAAAATGTGTATTGGTGCAATTGGAAAATAATCAAGATAATAGGTGCAGGAGGAGGCCATTCGGCCCTTCGAGCCTGCACCACCATTCATTATGATGATGGCTGATCATCCTCAATCAGTATCCTGTTCCTGCCTTATCCCCATAACCCCTAATTCCACTAACTTTAAGAGCTCTATCCATCTCTGAAACTGCTCCAGGACGAAACAGCTTAACTTTTACAGAGGGAGGCAGTTCCAGGACTATGATACAGCAACACAGAGACACCCCTCCCTATCTCTGTAACCCCCTCCAGCCCCTACACCCCCTCCCTATCCCTGTAACCCCCTCCAGCCCCTACACCCCCTCCCTATCTCTGTAACCCCCCCTGCCCCTACACCCCC
>NW_025206819.1:0-4025 GCF_004010195.1 Chiloscyllium plagiosum | reverse complement strand
ACCCCTCCCTATCTCTGTAACCCTCTCCAGCACCTACACCCCCTCCTGATCTGTGTAACTTCCTTCCACCGCTATTCACCCTCACCATCTTTGAGCTCCTCCAATCCCAGTCTCTCAGAACCCCCACGCCCCCCCCCCATGATTCCCATCGCTCTGTCACTGGGGGGCAGTGCTGTAGCTGTCCAGGGTCACAAGTTTGCTCTCTCATCCCTCCCACAATCTCCGTGTCCCCTTCCATCTCCTGCTATCAGATGGTTTCTACACACGGAGTAAACTTGTCACCATCTGTTCTGTGGTACAAACTCCTGGCCATGTCGTGAAGTGCCCAGGACGATGTCATTGTGTTCAAGGTGCTACATAATCAACAGTTGTTGTTGGAATGGGAGATCAGCCTTTGCCTGCAGCTCACTGCTACCATCTGCTGTCCAGAGGCTGATATTGCAGGTAGGGAAAAGCCCCCAGTAATTCCTTCCTTCACCACCAGGAGAAGGCTGAATGGCCTCTTCAAAACTGTTACACAGGGACAGCAGGAGGCCATTCAGCCCCACCTGGAGTCTGTAACACAGGGACAGGAGGCCATACATCCCCTCCCCGAGCCTGTCACACAGGAACAGCAGGAGGCCGTTCAGCACCCCACTCCAGCCTGTTACACAGGAACAGCAGGAGGCCATTCTGCCCCCTTACCCAAGACTGTTACACAGAAACAGGAGGTGGCCATTTTGGAGGTAAACTCAAATGTTTGCCTTTGTTCTAGACTTGGGCAATTATGGAGGGAGGGTGGTGGTCTTTCAGATTATTGCCGGGGCAAATGGCCTGCATTTACCATAAGACCATAAGACATAGGAGCGGAAGTAAGGCCATTCGGCCCATCGAGTCCACTCCGCCATTCAATCATGGCTGATGGGCATTTCAACTCCACTCACCCGCATTCTCCCCGTAGCCCTTAATTCCTTGTGACATCAAGAATTTATCAATTTCTGCCTTGAAGACATTTAGCGTCCCGGCCTCCACTGCGCTCTGCGGCAATGAATTCCACAGGCCCACCCCTCTCTGGCTGAAGAAATGTCTCCGCATTTCTGTTCTGAATTTACGTGGCACCCTTTCTCCTCCTTGACTTTAGGAACTGGAGCCGGGTTTCTGGGACGGGTAATCTAACGCAAAGGGTGACGCACAGCAAGATCCCACAAGCGAGCAGTGCGAGCACAATGACCCGGTGAACTTTCACCCCTGGGGTCAGGGCAGAGGTAATCACTTGCCTGCCGTACATATCTCCCCTGAACAATCCCACGTGTGGGCGAGCTTGGAATCCCAGCCCTTCCTGGGATAACCGGGTCGCAATCGATGGTGGGATGACGGACAGTGTAATACTTAACTTGGCCTGCAGGAGGCGCTCTTTCTCGGCCAGGGCGGCCCTCAGCTTGTTCTCCATTTCCATCAGGGACTGGAGGGAGTAGCCATTACTGCGGGAGTAAACGACAAACAGTGCCAGGCATTATACACTGAGACGACATCTGGGAGACTTGCCATTCAAACCCTCAGCGCCATGTCAGCCCCTCACGCCTTTCTCAAAATACGGAGACTGGAACTGTGCACAGTGCTCCGAGTGTGGGTCTGACTGAGGGATACAAAGAATGAAACTGTGCACAGTGCTCCGAGTGTGGGTCTAACTGAGGGATACGGAGACTGGAACTGTGCACAGTGCTCCGAGTGTGGGTCTAACTGAGGGATACAAAGAATGAAACTGTGCACAGTGCTCCGAGTGTGGGTCTAACTGGGTCGCAATCGATGGTGGGGTGACGGACAGTGTAATACTTAACTTGGCCTGCAGGAGGCGCTCTTTCTCGGCCAGGGCGGCCCTCAGCTTGTTCTCCATTTCCATCAGGGACTGGAGGGAGTAGCCATTACTGCGGGGGTAAACGACAAACAGTGCCAGGCATTATACACTGAGGCGACATCCAGGAGACTGGCCATTCAACCCCTCAGCGCCATGTCAGCCCTCACGCCGTTCTCAAAATACGGAGACAGGAACTGTGTACGATGCTCCGAGTGTGGGTTTAACTGAGGGATACGGAGACTGGAAGAGTGCACAGTGCTCCGAGTGTGGGTCTGACTGAGGGATACGGAGACTGGAACTGTGTACAGAGCTCCGAGTGTGGGTCTAACTGTGGGATACAGAGACTGGAACTGTGCACAGTGCTCCGAGTGTGGGTCTAACTGAGGGATACGGAGACTGGAACTGTGCACAGTGCTCCGAGTGTGGGTCTAACTGTGGGGTACGGACACTGGAACTGTGCACAGTGCTCCGAGTGTGGGTCTAACTGAGGGATACGGAGACTGGAACTGTGCACAGTGCTCCGAGTGTGGGTCTAACTGAGGAATACGGACACTGGAACTTTGCACAGTGCTCCGAGTGTGGGTCTAACTGTGGGATACGGAGACTGGAACTGTGCACGGTGCTTCGAGTGTGGGTCTAACTGAGGGATACGGAGACTGGAACTGTGCACGGTGCTCCGAGTGTGGGTCTAACTGAGGGATACGGAGACTGGAACTGTGCACGGTGCTTCGAGTGTGGGTCTAACTGAGGGATACGGAGACTGGAACTGTGCACAGTGCTCCGAGTGTGGGTCTAACTGAGGGATACGGAGACTGGTACAGTGCACAGTGCTCCGAGTGTGGGTCTAACCGAGGGATACAGAGACTGGAACTGTGCACAGAGATCCGAGTGTGGGTCTAACTGAGGGATACGGAGACTGGAACTGTGCACAGTGCTCCGAGTGTGGGTCTAACTGAGGGATACGGAGACTGGAACTTTGCACGGTGCTCCGAGTGTGGGTCTAACTGAGGGATACGGTGACTGGAACTGTGCACAGTGCTTCGAGTGTGGGTCTAACTGAGGGATACAGAGACTGGAACTGTGCACGGTGCTCCAAGTGTGGGTCTAACTGAGAGATACAGAGACTGGAACTGTGCACAGTGCTCAGAGTGTGGGTCTAACTGACGGATACGGAGACTGGAACTTTGCACTGTGCTCCGAGTGTGGGTCTAACTGTGGGATACAGAGACTGGAACTGTGCACAGTGCTTCGAGTGTGGGTCTAACTGAGGGATACGGAGACTGGAACTGTGCACATTGCTCCAAGTGTGGGTCTAACTGAGGGATACGGAGACTGGAACTGTGCACGGTGCTCCGAGTGTGGGCCTAACTGAGGGATCCGGAGACTGGAACAGTGCACAGTGCTCCGAGTGTGGGTCTAACTGAGGGATACAGAGACTGGAACTGTGCACAGTGCTCCATGTGTGGGTCTAACTGAGGGATAGGGAGACTGGAACTGTGCACAGTGCTCCGAGTGTGGGTCTAACTGAGGGATACTGAGACAGGAACTGTGTACAGTGCTCTGAGTGTGGGTCTGACTGAGGGATACAGAGACTGGAACTGTGCACAGTGCTCCGAGTGTGGGTCTAACTGAGGGATACGGAGACTGGAACTGTGTACAGTGCTCCGTGTGTGGGTCTAACTGTGGGGTACGGACACTGGAACTGTGCACAGTGCTCCGAGTGTGGGTCTAACTCAGGGATACGGTGACTGGGGCTGTGGCAGATGGTTACCTTTGAGCCCTTACCTGCGGAGACTGGTGCTCCGGGACACTTTGACGCTCGGCTCAGTCTGGGGTTTCCGGAGTTCAGGAAGCTGTTCAGAGAGGCGGGTTCCTCGCGGAGGGGTGGAGAAGGGCAGCTTTTCCTGTTGGAAACTTCGACTCCGATGCAGGGTGACCAGAGAGAGGAGTTGCATGGAGGCACGGCTGGAAGCTGGAGGACACACGCCAGAGACGAGAGAAATGGGAAAAATCATCCTATTTATCGGAATGCGATCCGGGACACCACAACGTACATCAGGGATACACCCGAACCCTGTGGCCGAGAACCAGGGAGAGGCATCAGGGACGATAGCTAATTCCCGACATCTGAGGGGATATTGTGTAAAAAATGTCTGAGGTGGGAGAGAGGGAGAGAGAGAGAGAGAGAAAG
>NW_025206818.1:9608-12066 GCF_004010195.1 Chiloscyllium plagiosum | reverse complement strand
ACTGATTATCCACAAATTTCAGAACCGCCCACAACCCCGCCCTCACAAACATCTGAGAACGAGACTTTTCACAATACCGAATTTAAATAAATAAAATTAATTTATGTCTCGGTATTCTGTCCATCACAAAACCTATCCACTAACAGCTTGATTATATGCCCAGTCACCATCTTGGCTTCAATGCTGACGCTTAATAGACCATTATCTAAGCTTTGGTAAAGTTCAGACGTTATGGTTCCACCTCTCCTCTAAGCACCCTTTCAGTTGCAAATATTCTGATCACAACTTTGTTCTTGTCTCTAAAATAACATAATGACAGGAACACTCTCTCAGAGCAGTAATGTCGGAAGAAATGTAATTCAGATGCACAGGTTATGACACAGAAAGACACTGTCCACATCCTACCACGGAGGATGTCAGAAAGTAAATACAAAAGACAGGAATTGGAAATAAAAACCATAACATTTCCAGCATTTTGTCTATACGTTTATCTATTTCACTGATGTCCTTTGGTAAATAGATCTTGCGTTATTATCTGGTCTGGCTTAAGATTGCTTGCTTCTGTACTGCCTGAAAGAATGACCTCGCAGTAAATGACACTTGGTTAGATCAACAAATGCTGCCCCTGTCACCGATGCATACATTCCAAGTAATAACAAAATTAAAGGTTAAATAAAGCAAAGAATGATGCAACAGATCGGAAACAATAAAGAACGAGAAAGTGCCAGACAAACTGAGCAGATTTGGCAGCCCCCTCGGGTCGAGAGAAAAATAGAAAAGGCAATTCGATTCTAATTACCATACATCAGAACTGAACACAGTTGGGAAATAGCGTGATTGATGTTGGTGACACCGACATCTGTTATGAAGGGGACAAGGACTGAGTTGAATAGATGGAGAAAGAGAGATAGAGAGAAAGAAGCAAACAAAGGAATTGTTGATGATCAGCTGGGATGGAAATAAAAAATGAAATTAAACCTTGCTTATGTTTCTCCTGTTCCCATATTACTGATAATCATCACCATATAAGGTATATGTTAGAGTCCCTGTTTAAAGTTATTTATGTCTGTTTTTCTCTCTTCCCTGAGTGGGATCATCTTCCTTTGTTCATTAATGGGATGCTGGGCCAGTATTTAATTCCCTTTCCTCATTGTCCTTGAGAAGGTTTTGGTGAGGTGCCTTCCTGACCCACTGCAGTCTGTGGGCTGTTAGTAGTCAGTGCTGAGGTCCATGCGAGTTCTTTTCTTTGAGGCTTTGAAGTGACTGATATAACTGAGTGGCTGGCTTGGCTATTTCAAACTGCAACTGAGAGTTAACAACATTGCTGTGGGTCTGGAGTTACATGTAAACCAGACCAGCTGAAAATGGTAGATTTCCTTTCCTGAAGGGCATGAGGGTGCCAGGTAGGACAATCAACAATGGTTTCATTGTTTCATTTGATTCTTAATTCCTGATAGTTTATTGAATTCAATTTCCAACAATTGCCGTTGTGGGATTCGGATCCGGTGTCTGGGTCATTACCTGATTCCCTGGATTCATGTACAGAGATAATACAGCTAGATCATCGCCTCCTCAGTACCTCCAATCAACTGCAATGGCAACAGTGATGTTGTTGTTGGTGTGACTTTGCTTCATACAGCAAATAAATGATTGGCAAAAAATGCCATCCTTCTGATTTTGTATTTATGAGAACGCGAGATGATGGGAAGTCCTCTTGGTGAAAAGGAGCTTGATGTCCTTGATCATGAGGCACTAACAGAATTCATACAGAGCAGTCGCGTACTGGCAGGTGGGACTAGATTGTGTTGGGATATCTGGTCGGCATGGACGGGTCTGTCCGAAGGATCTGTTGCCATGCTGTGCATCTATATGAATCTATGACTCAGCAAGTAATCAGCACAATAAATGAGTAAGAGCGTTCATTACAAAATGATTAAAGTATAAGAGTGAAGACCCCGTCCTGCAGTTGTGGAGTGTACTTGAGACAGTATTTTCTTTCATTTGTAATCAATGATCTCCTTGGTACAGAGAGACAGTGTAATGGAGTTTCACCAGACGAATCCCTGCGGTGATTGTACCATGAGGAGAGTGTGAAGGAAATGAGTGTTTAATCTGTAAACACACAAAAAGAATAAAACTTGATTGCATTAACACTGGAATGTTATGAATCAGCACTCATTATTTCCAAAATAAAACACGGATAGCATTAGATATTACATGTTTTCCATGATATGTGTCTTCACATTTGGATAAATATATAGATAGGAAAGATTTAGAAGGTGAATCAGCACTCATTATTTCCAAAATAAAACACGGATAGCATTAGATATTACATGTTTTCCATGATATGTGTCTTCACATTTGGATAAATATATAGATAGGAAAGATTTAGAAGGATATGGACCAAGCGGGGGGTAATGGGGTTAGCATGGATGGACATTTTGATTAGCATGAACCA
>NW_025206818.1:2215-6247 GCF_004010195.1 Chiloscyllium plagiosum | reverse complement strand
GTTACAAAAGTTATATCAAAAATATTTAGCAAGAAAGAGAATGAATGTATTCCTGTGTGTTATTACTTAACAAATTATGTCTTAATGCGGATATGGAGATCAGCACACACTGAAGCAGATCAGACGTGGACAGAAATTCATCAAATTGTTTTGCCTGTTGGGGAAAGAAAGAAGGTGCTGCGAGTGGCACATGAGCTACCACTTGGAGATCATTTCGGGGTGAGGATTTTACAGGCTGAAATACAAAGATATTTTCACTGGCCTGGACTACACAAAGATGTAGTTGAATATTGACAGACGTCTCAAACATGTCACACAGGCAGTAATAAAACCTGTGAAATAAAGCAATTCAAATCTACTACGTAGTATTCGGAATCACAGTGAACATGAGCGAGATGGCATCAACAGTGAAGACCATGTTGAGGGTTTATGGTCAGGATAATCCAGTTCCGATAAGGAAATTCCTTTTGAATTATTTGTGATCAGAGACGCACAGAATGAATCGACTAAATTCAGACTACATTACATTACAGTGTGGAAACAGGCCCTTCGGCCCAACAAGTCCACACCGACCTGCCGAAGCGCAACCCACCCATACCCCTAACCTAACACTACGGACAATTTAGCATGGCCAATTCACCTTACCTGCACATCTTTTGACTGTGGGAGGAAACCGGAGCACCCGGAGGAAACCCACGCAGACACAGGGAGAATGTGCAAACTCCACACAGTCAGTCGCCTCAGGCGGGAATTGAACCCAGGTCTCTGTCGCTGTGAGGCAGCAGTGCTAACCACTGTGCCACATGAAAATTTGGAAGAGATGAGAGTAAGATGGGCAGAGAGAGACAGGGAAAGGGAGAGTGAGAACAAGGCAGTGAGTGAGAGAGAGAGAGAGACAGGCAGAGGGAGAAGGACAGAGAGAGGTAGAGAAGGAGTGTCAGACTGAGACAAACAGGAGTTAAAGCATGGACAGACTGAAGGAGTGACATACATTATTCCAGTTGTTTCCAGCTCTTTCTCCCTCTCTCTCAATGGTTTTGCACACTCCCTCTCTCCCATTTTTATGGGGTTTGCTTCAAACTGTCTTTCTATCTCTCCCTCTCTGGTTCTGTTATTTCTGGATGGTTTTCCGGAACTTTCTGTAGTTCTGGCCAGTTAGGAGAATCGGCCAATAGTTTGAAATATTTCCAACCATTTGGATGGCTTGTTACTGTTAGTTTATTTGTGTAACAGGTCCCGGTACCTTCCTGTCTGGGCCCTCCTTTGTTTGGTGGAGATGTTGTTAGGGATATGTCTGTCCTGGAGAACTGCTGCCTTTTACATTATGCTGATGACATTACCACTTGGCTGCTGTGTTTGCACTGTGCCTGGTGTGCGGGTTTTGTGATTTGGGAGATTTACTTGGCCAGTATACCTTGGCTGTCTATCTGTGTTTTAGCCAAGAGGTTGTGACATTGCCCCCAACTCATCCATTTCGATGGAAAGACGCTTATATAATGAATTGCAGACCTGATTTTAAACGCTGGGCATGCTTGTTGTCAGAGTAGCCAGCTGTCTGAGCGAAAGCCATTAGGTACATTGGTCAAACTTATCATCATATGGCTGAAAAGTGATATGAAAGAAATGAATCATAGAATCCCTTCAGCCCATCGAGTCCACAATGAACCTCTGAAGAGAATCCAAATTAGATTCCACCACCCCCATGATATCCCTGAAACCCTGCATTTCCCATGGCTATTCAACTTGCCTGAATATCCCTAGAAACTATGGGCAATTTTAAATGGCCAATTTGTTAAACACGCGCATCTTTGGACTGTGGGAGAAAACCCATGCATATTCGGGGAGAATGTGCAAACTCCAATCAGACGGTTGCTCGAGGGTGGAATCAAACCCAGGTCTCTGGCGCTGTGAGACAACAGTGCTAACCAGTGAATGACTGTGGCTCTCCTAGCTGCTTCTATAAAAAATATAGTATTCCAATAATATGTACAGAATTGTTATGCATAGACAGTGATCAGAATAAATACAAGGGAATGAGAACTGATGGCTCAAAATCCTGGAATTCTCTCCTGAGTAGAATTCCCTGAGAATTCTATCAGCCTTATAGCCCCTGTGAGTGTGTCCAGGCATTATGCATAATGATAGTACCCAACTGTTGCAACCTGCAATCATAACCACCAATACACCAAGATATATCAATGTGAGTGCAGTTAGAGCCACAGCTTGATGGGAGAGGAGACAAATTCATGGATGACAGGCTATGGGCATGTGATAGTATGGTCTGTTCCTTCACATTTACTTAGGAGTGGTCCCTGTTCCCTCTATCTCCACAGTATGTGAGATGGATACATGGTAACCCAAACAAATACCATTTTTGTACAACTCCCATAATTTGGACTTCATCCTAACTTTGTCACTTGGTGTGAGAAACAAAGATCACTCACTTCAATAATTTCAGCCCAAGACAAGATCTGAAGCAATCAGTATGTTTATTAGACGCTTGCAAGCGTGATGCCTGGAATAAGGCACACAGAGTTTAGCAAATACATATCTTATATAGGATTCACTACTCCAAACCCGGTGCCCATTACTATTGTTTCTCGCTTGCCTTATCCGGCCTTGTGCATAACAAAGTACAAGTTTTACTTGGCCATTTCACCACATCCTACTGTGGCCCATTGTTAGGTATATCCTCCATCACTACTATCTAAATCCCCCACTTGTGACATTTCCTCCCTTTCCACAACAATATTGATCCTTATGACCTTTTAATTGGGATTTGTTTTTGTGTTTTTGCAAAAGTGGGAAACAGATGCTTATAACTACTGTTTGTACAAGCATATCTGGCTTAACCTACATCCTCACAGCACTTATCTATTTGTCTACCATTGTTAGCAGGCACATTTCATTCCTGTATGCACATTTTAGCTAATATATATTTCCTCCACATAGTTTTTATTCTTTTTCCTCAGCTCTTGGTTGAAACAATTCTACACTGGTGTGACTGCATTCATCTTGCATAAATAATTATAATTGCAGAAATAACACTACTTTACCTATATCCCACACCTCGCACCAAACCGAGTGACCCAATGAGAGTGTCCTTACAGCTGTCATTAACCCAGCCCTTGGCGCCAATGAGAGTGTCCTTACAGCTGTCATTAACCCAGCCCTTGGCGAGCTGCTGTCACTCACAGTGAGAGATGTTGGTGTGGGTATTCTCCTGGAACAAATATTTACGCTGTTTGTCACTAACCCTGGATAGGACTTTCCCTTGGCTGGCCTGCCTGAGCTCCTCCCTCAGCTGTTTCATCATCCCATGAGCGCAAATACTGCACAGGGTGTGGTTTTACTGCTCACTGTCATCTCTTTTTGGGCCGTTAGTGATCTGGTTAATCGCGTTGGCATGACCCTCCCGTCTGGTCACTAAGTGATGGTTAACCTTAATTTTCCACTAGTTGTCCCATGGTGTCTTCTGGATTTTCTGTATTTAGTCTTTCTCAGGCTCATTAGAGAGTTGTTGGGTCAGGATCCTGAGTTTATTCTCCAAATTAACCAAGTCAGCATACTGACCGGTAACACTCCTGCCCTGGGAGTGGACTTGTATATTGTGGCTAAATCATCAAGGAGTTCCCTTTTCTTTCATCTGCTAATTGCTGTTGTGGGCTTTCCCTCATATTTCCCTGTCCCTTACCCCTTATCCTGTGGGTCAGGTGGCAACATAATCATTTTAATGGGGAAGGACACTACTCTGGTTACTGTATCTCTGATGCATTCATTATGATTGGCATCAGTTTGTGATAAATGTTAGTGAACAAGGTATTGCCTGTGGGTTTAGTGACTCGTCCATTGCGAGAGTCTGGTGTGTGGGGGACAAGATGGGAGAGGAGCCTTCACTCCTGCTCTCAGTCTGTTTTTACTTTTGTTCCTGAGGAATTCTCCCTGGTTGGCTTCCTGGGATATCACTGCTTGAACTCTGACCCCTTGTCTGGGCTGGTGCTCAATAGCTCACTACCATACACCCGTATTTGA
>NW_025206818.1:0-2196 GCF_004010195.1 Chiloscyllium plagiosum | reverse complement strand
TTTTGTTCCTGAGGAATTCTCCCTGGTTGGCTTCCTGGGATATCACTGCTTTGAACTCTGACCCCTTGTCTGGGCTGGTGCTCAATAGCTCACTACCATACACACGTGCTTAAGGAAACCGCACTAATCGCCTGTGATCCCTGAGCCTCTGTACCACAATGTGGAAATCCCAAAAATCTACTTCCTATTCAGCAATTAATTCGCAGAGTGCTCAAGCCTCATTACAGGGGGCGTCCGAGGGTTCGAATCCCAGGTGTCCCTCCTTCTTTCTGATACATGGGAGACAAAGGGTTGGGCCCAGTTTCTCATCGCTAAGAGATGTGCAGGTCATAGCCCCAAAATTCCAGACAAATTGGACCCAGAGTTTCCAGATGAAGCTGACAGGGGGAGGGGAGGGTCATTCCCCTTGTTGTTGTGCTGCATTTATGCAGCGCCTCTGCAGGGTCTGCCTTATCCTGCCCTCGAGCAGAGGGGACCGCTGCCTTCATCACATTATGGATGCCCCTCCCTAGCTGTTGGCCCTCAGGGAGGGCTGAATGGCCTGCTGGACTAAGGCACATGGTGATTAATTTGGTTTGCTCCTCAGCATCCACTCTGTGTATGACAGACAATCGGTCAATCTCATCCAAACATGTATCTGGGTCAGAGATGGGATCTTTTTGGTGCTGCCCACCAGCTGGGTGCCTGGACTGGCTGTTGTGTACGGAGTGAGACCATCAGCTGCTTTACACTGGGTAACCACATGATTCATGGAATCTGAGTGCGGCTGTGGGTCAGGGCTGAGGGCAAAAGCTGCAGTTACCTGGAAGAAAGGCAGTGGGAGTTCCCATCTGTGGGCGGGTGTGGATGCGTCAGTGTGGGGCCTGTCATTATCTCCCTGGGGAGGTAGAACCCCAAAGGCACACATTACCCCATTCTAGCAGGAGCCCGGGTTCCCTTGGCATTGTATTTGCTCCTGGCACTTCCTAATAGGGCCTGATGTGTGTTGCTCCGTGTTGCCGGTGTACAGGACCCATGCAGCTATTTGGAGCTCCCTACACTGTCCTTCCAGATTGTGAATGTAACCTGAGGCTGCCTCCCCATCCCCAGAGACCCGCCTTTCACTGGATTGGGCTCTTCCCAATTGTAACTGGTGTAGTCCCATGTGGGTGAGATTTTCCTGCAACGTCTGTCCTGCTCATTGTTTCGGAGACCTAGCTCTGTCACAGCTGTAGCTTTCCCTGGGGTGACCGGATCCCAGCTGCCGTATCCCAGCCGGGGCTCCTCCAGGCTATCAGCAGTGGAGTGAGCTTTCCAGCTTCCTTCCCCAGCTCTCTATGGGCTTCTCACCACAGCTCCTGTACCAGGGATCCTTCGCTGCAAGGCCAGGCTGGCTTCCTGCCAAATTCTGCAGGCATGTTTCACATTTGTACCGGCTCGTGTTCGTGTTGCTTTAGCTGCTTCTGTATTGTGGGACACCTGGGTATACTCATAGCGTCATAGAGGTCTACAGCACGGAGACTGGCTCTTTGGCCCAAACTGGTCCATCCACACTAACCCCGTTTCCCTGCACTTGACCCATATCCTTCCAATATGTTCGTCTCCATGTATTTGTCCAAGTGCCTTTTAAATGTTATTAAATGTATCCTCCTTGACTACTTCCACTGGTCGTTCATTCCGTATGTGTATCACCCTCTGGAGAAAAGGGTTGTCCCTCGGGTTCCCTTTTAATCTTTCCCCTTTCACCTTAAACTGATGCCCTTTCATCCTCAATGTCCAAAGCCTTGGATAAAGACTGAGTGCATTCACCCAGTCCATGCCTCTCATGATCTTATACACATCTATAAGGACACCCCTCAGTCTCCTGCACACTAAAGGCAATGCCTTAGCTTGTCCAACCTGTCTCTATAACTGTCTAGTTGAGTTCTGGCAACATCCTTGTAAATTTCGTCTGCACTCTTTCCAGTTTAATAACATCCTTCCCTAGCAAGGTGGCCAAAACTGAATCCTGTACAACTGCAACAGAACTGCCCAACTTCGATATTCCATGCCCTGACTAATGAAGGATCCAGTGTGCCAAAAGCCTTCTTCACTGCCCCGTCTCCCTGACTTCAGAGAGCCGTGCTCTTCGAATCCAAGGTCCCTCTGTTCCACGACACTCCTTCAGGCCCTACCATTCACCACGAAACCCCTGTCTTGGTGTGACTTTCCAAAATG
>NW_025206817.1:10055-12066 GCF_004010195.1 Chiloscyllium plagiosum | reverse complement strand
CGTTTAAATGCCCATAAAGAGGGAAAGTCCACCCCTGCTACTGGCAGGGCATTCCACTTTTAAGAAACAATGATCCTGCACCCTTTCGTTCAACAACACTCCCCTGGACCCTACCATTAATTGTATATGTTCTGCTGTATTTTTCCTTTCCAAAATGCAGCACTTCACATTTATCTAAATTTAATCCCATCGTTCACTCCTTGGTCCATTGCCCCATCTGATCAAAGTCCCATTGTACTCCAAGTTAGATCTTGCTGGCCATTGCACCTCCAATTTTGTTGTCATCTGTAAACCTAATAAACAGGCAAATATTCACATCCAATTCATTTATATAAATGACAAAAGCTTTGGACTCAGCACCTTGTGTTACACCACTGGTCACAGGGTTCCAGTCTGAAAAACAGTCTTCTATCAACCTCTGCCTCCTACCTTCACTCTAATTTTGCAGTGTATTGGCTAGCTTACCTTGGATCCATTTATGATCTAAACTTAGAAATTTGTCTGTCTTGCGGAAACCTGTCCTCACTGAACGCTGTATGGACAGCGTCTACCACACTACCTTCATTAAACTTGTTTCTCACCTCCCCAAAAAACGCAAACAATTTTGTTAGAATTGATTTCCCATGCACAAAACCATGTTGACTATACCTAATCAGTAGTTGCATCTGCAATTGCATGTAAATGCTTCCCCTCACAATCCTCTCCAACAACGTGTGCACTATTTACGTCAGGCTCACCGATCTATAGTTCAGGTCACTATTCATTTCCCTCGTCCCATCCTTCCACTGCTCACTGCAAATGCTAATGCAAACGGGTTGGTGATTTGACCAACAATATAGGTCGCAGACTGGGTCAGGGTTAGGAACAGATTAGGCAGGATTCTTTAATCAGCTAAAATTAACAAATTTATCACCCAAACAAAGTTACTCAAATTACGTTGGAAGCTACATGACAAACAGTTTGGATATTACAAATCTGAGCACCAATGTTTTTCTTTCTATAAGTACTGACACATGCACACGTTTGATGACCAACAGAACAACAACATCTCGGCAGAGCATTAATTTGGAATAACTTTGCCCAAGTATTAATTGAACTCCTGAAGAAAGGGAACATAAGTGGTTGTTCCAAATATCATTCAGTTTATGGAGCTATTCTGCTCTTACAAGCTACTGGTAATGGGTTCACTTTCTGGAATAGGTGATTTTGCTGAATTGCCTTTACTTCAGGCAGTGGGTCAATTCCAGTGAATCCTCAATAGGAATCCTCCATGACTGGCAAAGATGACTGAGGAGTTTTCAGCTCACACACATTGCTGGGAAGAGGAACATGGAGAGGGAGGGAGCAACACGTTGTTCCTTCTCAGGAAGAATACATTTCCTGCCTCTCTGTGTTGAATCACACAATAACCTTAACCAGCCCCAAAGTGGACCAAATGACGTCTCTTTGGACAGTGTTTGAACTGTACGACTCCATTGCATTCCCTTCTCCACGTACATACATCATTGCTGCTGTCGTATGCAGAGCCAATACCTTCGTAACAAATAGCCCCATTAGATTTGAAGATGTGTTTACATGTTCCGGTATACGTTTAAAGTACAACTTTTACTATCTTCATAATACCTGTATTTAAATTAACACATCTTCATCTTAAATTACTTCTCCAGTCTATTCTCACATGCAAGATGAAATATTCATCAGGTTTTCACCAGCTTAAAATCTTATATGATCAAAAAGAACATTTCTCATTCTCAGGCCTAAACATCTAATCGTACATAACATAATGCCTTCATCTCAAGAATGAGTAAAGAGAAACATCTTTGAAAAGTTTCAAAAACACTTTGTTTTTCACTTCAGTGGAATTACAACCACATCCAGTCCATCAGATGTCGTCTCAGCAACGGCCTGTACAGATGCAGTAAAACATCCTTAAGATCAGACCCAATACTCTTTGCAACGGTATCATTGCATTTATTTTCCAAATCACATGCTGCATCTACAGACTAACATG
>NW_025206817.1:0-2489 GCF_004010195.1 Chiloscyllium plagiosum | reverse complement strand
CTCCTAACCACCTGATGCCTGGAGGGAGAAAGCCTCATCTTCCACCTTGGGACCCTGCAACCATACGGGATCAATGTGGATTTCACTAGTTTCCTCATTGTCCTTTCCCACACGTTAACCTTCCAACTCAGCATAGCCTCCATGACCTGTCCTACCTGTCCGTCTTCCTTCCTGCCTTTCTACTCCACCGTCCTCTCCTACATACCACTTCCACCCCCAACTTCATCTACCTATCACATTCTCAGCTACCTTCCCCCATTCATATCCCCTTCCCATTTATCTCTCAGCACCTTAGGGCTACAAGCCTCATTCCTGTTGAAGGGCTGACACATGAAATGTGGATTCTTCTGCTCTTCGAATGCTGCATGAAGGGCTGTGCTTTTCCAGCACCACATTCTCGACTCTGACCTTTAGCATTTGCAATCCTCACTTTCACTCTTGAGTTAGTGTATCCAGAAATTTCCCCAGCAGACATTGTATGCAGCTGATCTGTTATTTTATCTCTGTCTCCTGTAATAAACAGAGTGGGGCATATACAGCCTTGCACAGCTCTGGAAATTCTCCCAGATACAAGGAAATGGTATAAAGAAAGATTGAAAGATTTATAGTCGGTTTGGCAGTAACCCTCATCCATTCCATCCAGACTCAGTAAATATTCCCTTTTATTATGATATGAAATGTGAGGTAAGGAAGGGGTTAACTGAATCTTTTCGTTCAGTGACTGTGGTTAATGTCAGTCTCCATGGATTGTAATTATTCCAGTGGTGGCTTTTCATCTTTTATTGATAAATCGGCTCCCTCAATGTGTTATTCCACAATATGAACGGGAGTATAACCGACAGCGCGAACACGGATCATGGCTCCAGAGAGAGGGAGAAGAGAGATCAGAATCTGATAACCTTGGACTGGAATTTTCCAGCAATGGATCCGAATCTGAGAACATTAGACTGGAATGTTCCAACAATGGATCAGAATCTGAGAACATTAGACTGGAATGTTCCAACAATGGACAGGGGTTTACCCAATTCTGTTTGGTATCTTTCTACATATTATGATCGTTTGTCGTTATCATGGCGGATCCATTATGCTCTTTGCATTATTAAATATATTTATTATTCTCTCCTGTCTATCGTTGGTGTCCCTGGTAATTCTCACTAACCAGATATTTTTTTCTATAAATCAGTTATGACTGCATTTCTGTTATTTCATATAGTCTAGACTTCTTGCCACCAATAGTGTTCCTGTTGATATATTGAATCCAGTTCAATTCCTATCTTCCTCCTTGCTTCTGACAGTGTTACCCATGAGTCTCTATGTTGACCTACTCAGTTTCAAATGTGAACCATTGTCTCTCTGCCTTGTCATTTAAATATTGGGAGCTTGGAGGTCATTGTCCTCTATTGTGTTTACAAATTCCATTTCCTTCCTGAGATTCTATCCCATCCCTGCTCAATATATTTTATTTTCATTCATTTGTGGGACTTGCGTGTTGCTGGCTGGCCAGTATTGATAGCCCATCTCTATTTGCCCTTGAGAAGGTGAGAGTGAGCTGCCTTCTTGAATCACTGCAGTCCACTTGCTGTTGGTTGACCCACAATGCTAGTAGGAAGGGAATTCCAGGATGTTGAGCCAACGACTCTGAAGGAATAGCAGTGTATTTCCAAATCAGAGTGGTGATTGGCCTGGATGGGGGGTGGGAGGTGAAACATGCAGGTGTTCTTTGAAACACACGAATCACATGTTCAGTGATCCCTTTGGCCATGAGCTGATCCCTGACACCATGCCCTGACCATTATTAACTTTACTCACTGCGCCAGAATGTACTTCCCTGGCTAAACCCATCTGCTATTTGAACCTTGCGCTTTAAAATACAGGCTTAAAGGTGACAACAAACTGCTGCTGACACTCTCGGGTTAACATCTGCAGAAACAAATCTTACTCGAACTCATACCAAAATCCCATCCGTCTGACATTTCTGTGCACGCTGATCTGTATCGCTATTGCGTCTGGCAATGCCTTTATTTTAATATTCTTAAGCACTTTAACTCATCTGTCCATGAAACTTCCCTCAATCTCTCTGTGTCGACTATCCAAATCCCGGCCAGTTGTTCATACTTAACCTGGTTTCCTTCAAGTGCATTTTCTCTTAGGCAGTGATTTTCACATTCAACCTCCCCAAATGCACGCTTACACACACACACACACCCCTTATACTGGTCCAATTGAGATAGAAACCTTCCCCTGCTGTGTCTATTTGATATGTGTATCGTTCCCATGTCATAGTAATGGTTAGCAATACTCCTCATGCTGGGCAGATAATCCAGTTTACTGATTAATGCAATAGCACAGTCTGCACAACTCTCCATGTTAGTCTGTCATCTTGTCCCAGCCTATGCTGCTTGAAGTGTTCTGTGAAGCCGATTCAGAATTCGATGAAACAAAGTATTTTAGCTGATCTGAAAATACTTTTATTTAATGTTCGCATTCTT
>NW_025206816.1:6856-12065 GCF_004010195.1 Chiloscyllium plagiosum | reverse complement strand
TCCTGGGCTGTAAATTTTCTTTGTTCTTTATAACCGCCGAGGATCAGGTATTGTAAAGTTGCGTTCAATTCTTTATTGGTTAGATCTGCTCCCAGCCCACCAACAGGGGCCCAACCGGGGCCTTGTATAACTGAAGGATAACTTAGGTATTCCCGTCCTTTGGATAGGGAGGCTGGCACTCCATTAGCCGCCTTGGATATTACCCTTTGCCCTCATTGTGCCATTTGTTGGGGAACAGGCCCGACACTTTTTAACCAGGCCACCTGAAGCCTAACCTATCGGTGATTAGGTGGAACGACGCAGTTGCTCAAACCCCTCGGTTTGGAGCAAAACAGGATTTATTTACAAAGGAAAAACCAAATTGGGAAAAACACAACTGTTTCGAAAACCCAGTCGGCAAAGGAGCCGCTCCGATTCCCTGCAACAACCCCGGTAGCACACCCCTCGGCAAGGAAGGTAAATTCAAACGCACGTTCCTCTGGGAGAGAGACGTCGGAGGATCGGCTTGGATCGTGGGTCCCCAGCTAAAATTTGGGGGGGAAAAAAAAACCCCTGAACTGGGAGAACGGGCCTTTCATTGTGAAATCAAACCCTGAAAGCCTCTTGACTCAGCCGTTATTAAAGTAGCCCGTTCAGACATTTCGGCACCTCTGCCTTTAGGACCCCACACGGGAAAAGAAATGCCACAATATTTCAAAGATCCATGCGCCTGTACCCTTCGGACATCCAACGTATTTAAATTCAAGGCCACCCGTTCCCTGATCTATCCCGTTCCAACACTGCATCATTGAAATACATCTTGTTCTATACGTCACAGGGACGGCATATGCCACCACAGGGAGGCACTATCGAGCGACATGGCAAATGAGAACACATGCCGTTATTAAAAGGTGACCCCTCCCTGAGGTTGGGGGCGGGCCCAGAGAAACTGGGCACAGCGTGGTCGCATGAGTCAATTGGTCAGTCATGGATGGCTGGTTCGAAAGGGGGCAGAATGGCCTCCTATTCCCTGCGGGACACTCTGGAGAGATGGCCGAACAGGCTGGAAGGGGGCTGAATGGCCTCCTGTTCCTGTGTAACAGTCTGGAAGGGGGCTGAATGGCCTCCTGTTCCTGTGTAACAGGCTGGAAGGGAGCTGAATGGCCTCCTGTCCCTGTGTAACAGTCTGGAAGGGGGCTGAATGGCCTCCTGTTCCCTGTGTAACAGTCTGGAAGGGAGCTGAATGGCCTCCTGTCCCTGAGTAACAGGCTGGAAGGGGGCTGAATGGCCTCCTGTTCCTGTGTAACAGTCTGGAAGGGGGCTGAATGGCCTCCTGTTCCCTGTGTAACAGTCTGGAAGGGGGCTGAATGTGCTCCTGACCCTGTGTAACAGGCTGGAAGGGGGCTGAATGGCCTCCTGTTCCTGTGTAACAGGCTGGAAGGGGGCTGAATGGCCTCCTGTCACTGTGTAACAGTCTGGAAGGGGGCTGAATGGCCTCCTGTCCCTGTGTAACAGGCTGGAAGGGGGCTGAATGGCCTCCTGTTCCTGTGTAACAGGCTGGAATGGGGCTGAATGGCCTCCTGTCCCTGTGTAACAGGCTGGAAGGGGGCTGAATAGCCTCCTGTTCCTGTGTAACAGGCTGGAAGGGGGCTGAATAGCCTCCTGTCCCTGTGTAACAGGCTGGAAGGGGGCTGAATGGCCTCCTGTTCCCTGTGTAACAGGCTGGAAGGGGGCTGAATGGCCTTCTGTCTCTGTGTAACAGGCTGGAAGGGGGCTGAATGGCCTCCTGTCCCTGTGTAACAAGCTGGAAGGGGGCTGAATGGCCTCCTGTCCCTGTGTAACAGGCTGGAAGGGGGCTGAATGGCCTCCTGTGCCTGTGTAACAAGCTGGAAGGGGGCTGAATGGCCTCTTGTTCCTGTGTAACAGGCTGGAAGGGGGCTGAATGGCCTCCTGTCCCTGTGTAACAGGCTGGAAGGGGGCAGAATGGCCTCCTGTCCCTGTGTAACAGTCTGGAAGGGGGCTGAATGGCCTCCTGTCCCTGTGTAACAGGCTGGAAGGGGGCTGAATCGCCTCCTGTTCCAGTGTAACAGTCTGTAAGGGGGCTGAATGGCCTCCTGTCCCTGTGTAACAAGCTGGAAGGGGGCTGAATGGCCTCCTGTTCCTGTGTAACAGGCTGGAAGGGGGCTGAATGGCCTCCTGTTCCTGTGTAACAGGCTGGAAGGGGGCTGAATGGCCTCCTGTTCCTGTGTAACAGGCTGGAAGGGGGCTGAATGGCCTCCTGTTCCCTGTGTAACAGGCTGGAAGGGGGCTGAATGGCCTCCTGTCTCTGTGTAACAGGCTGGAAGGGGGCTGAATGGCCTCGTGTCCCTGTGTGACTGGCTGGAAGGGGGCTGAATGGTCTCATGTTCTTGTGTAACAGGCTGGAAGGGGGCTGAATGGCCTCCTGTTCCCTGTGTAACAGTCTGGAAGGGGGCTGAATGGCCTCCTGTCCCTGTGTAATAGGCAGGAAGGGGGCTGAATGGCCTCCTGTTCCTGTGTAACAGGCTGGAAGGGGGCTGAATGGCCTCCTGTTCCTGTGTATCAGGCTGGAAGGGGGCTGAATGGCCTCCTGTTCCTGTGTAACAGGCTGGAAGGGGGCTGCATGGCCTCCTGTTGCTGTGTAACAGGCTGGAAGGGGGCTGAATGGCCTCCTGTCCCTGTGTAACAGGCCTGGAAGGGGGCTGAATGGCCTCCTGTTCCTGTGTAACAGGCAGGAAGGGGGCTGAATGGCCTCCTGTTCCTGTGTAACAGGCAGGAAGGGGGCTGAATGGCCTCCTGTTCCTGTGTAACAGGCAGGAAGGGGGCTGAATGGCCTCCTGTTCCTGTGTAACAGGCAGGAAGGGGGCTGAATGGCCTCCTGTTCCTGTGTAACAGGCAGGAAGGGGGCTGAATGGCCTCCTGTTCCTGTGTAACAGGCAGGAAGGGGGCTGAATGGCCTCCTGTTCCTGTGTAACAGGCAGGAAGGGGGCTGAATGGCCTCCTGTTCCTGTGTAACAGGCAGGAAGGGGGCTGAATGGCCTCCTGTTCCTGTGTAACAGGCAGGAAGGGGGCTGAATGGCCTCCTGTTCCTGTGTAACAGGCAGGAAGGGGGCTGAATGGCCTCCTGTTCCTGTGTAACAGGCAGGAAGGGGGCTGAATGGCCTCCTGTTCCTGTGTAACAGGCAGGAAGGGGGCTGAATGGCCTCCTGTTCCTGTGTAACAGGCAGGAAGGGGGCTGAATGGCCTCCTGTTCCTGTGTAACAGGCAGGAAGGGGGCTGAATGGCCTCCTGTTCCTGTGTAACAGGCAGGAAGGGGGCTGAATGGCCTCCTGTTCCTGTGTAACAGGCAGGAAGGGGGCTGAATGGCCTCCTGTTCCTGTGTAACAGGCAGGAAGGGGGCTGAATGGCCTCCTGTTCCTGTGTAACAGGCAGGAAGGGGGCTGAATGGCCTCCTGTTCCTGTGTAACAGGCAGGAAGGGGGCTGAATGGCCTCCTGTTCCTGTGTAACAGGCAGGAAGGGGGCTGAATGGCCTCCTGTTCCTGTGTAACAGGCAGGAAGGGGGCTGAATGGCCTCCTGTTCCTGTGTAACAGGCAGGAAGGGGGCTGAATGGCCTCCTGTTCCTGTGTAACAGGCAGGAAGGGGGCTGAATGGCCTCCTGTTCCTGTGTAACAGGCAGGAAGGGGGCTGAATGGCCTCCTGTTCCTGTGTAACAGGCAGGAAGGGGGCTGAATGGCCTCCTGTTCCTGTGTAACAGGCAGGAAGGGGGCTGAATGGCCTCCTGTTCCTGTGTAACAGGATCCGACTTATCTCCCCTTCGCCAGCTCTCTCCTCCACCCCCCCCTCCTCCCCTTCGTCAGTACAATGAGCTTTGAGACTGAGACGTCAATAAACTCTAAGTCGTCAACAAAGACAGCTCCCTTAAAGACAATTTTACGCCGACCAGCCTCTGACCCCCTGGAAATCGTCTGTCTCTGTTTTCGAATATCAGAATTTATGTCTGCGACAGCACCTTTTTCTGACCAACGTGCCCGCCTGTTCTGTCGTTAAATATTTTCTGCCGAATTCTCTTTGACACTGTAGTTCTCTTCTTTCTTCTCCCTCCATTCCAATGCTTCCCCCTCCCCCCCCTCTAATCCTCCCCAGTTCCCAATGGAATCTCAGTAGCATTTCATTTTTCCTGGTGGAGTCCAGACTCTTCCTCCCCACCCGACTCCTTTTCCGCAGTTTGTCCGCATCGCGAGATTTCATTTGTTTCTCCGTTAACTTTATTGAACTTGCTGGCGCCTCAAGACGAACCTCTCTTCAAACAAACAGCCGGACCTCTTTCGTCCTTCCCTCTCAGTATGTTCGAGCCCAGTTTTATGATCGCTGTTTCCCCACCTATTCCCCTGGCCTTCCCGCTCAGCCGCATTTCCCCCTTTCCTCAGTCTGAGAATGGGCGGGTTAGCTCGGTTGGCTTGTGATACAGGGTGGGGGTGCATCAGCGTGGGTTTAGTTTCTACACCGACTGAGGTTACCATGAAGGGCTCTCCTTCTCAGTTCCTTCACCCTTGCTTGAGACCCTCAGGTTAAAGCACCTCCACTTGTGTCTCTCTCTCTCTCTAACGCGAGACCCATGGAGACCATACCTTTCCTCAACCCAATAGCTCTGACATGTTCTCTGTCTGCCGTCTCAATCTCTCTCCGTGCATCTCTGTGGCGCTTTCCCTCACTGTCTCTCTCCCTCTTCACTCTCTCTGTTTCAATCTCTTTCTCTCTCTCCCTCTCTCTGGGGCTCTCCCAGCCTCTGGCTGTATGTCTGCCTCTCCCTCTTGCTCTGTGTATTTCTCACTCTCTATGTCTTGCTTTCTCTCCCTCAATATCAATCCTGTATCCTGTCGGTCGGTCTCTCCCACACCCTCTCTGTCATCCTTGCTCGCTCTCTCTTGCAGTATCCCTCAGTATCTCCCTCTCTCTGTCTCTCTCCCTGCTTTGTCTCTCTGTCCATTTGACTTTCTCCCCCACTCCTGTCTCTCTCTCTCTCTGTCCCATGCCCTCCTTGTGTCTCTGTGTGTCTCCTCTGTTTCTGAATTCCTCTCTCTATGACTTTTTCTCTCTCTATCCTTCACAGTGTCTTTGTATCTCGTCTCACTCTCTCAAACTGGCCCTCTCTCACTATCGATCTCTCTCTGTCCATCTTTCTCAATCTTTCCCTATGTCTCTCTTATAGT
>NW_025206816.1:3313-6719 GCF_004010195.1 Chiloscyllium plagiosum | reverse complement strand
CCCCACACTCTCGACTCTGACTCTCCAGCATCTGCAGTTCTCACTTTCTCTTATTGAGATTTATAAAATCATGAGGAGCACGGATAGGGTAAATAGACAAGATCTCTTCCCTGGGGTGGGGGAGTCCAGAACTAGAGGGGCATAGGTCTAGGGTGAGAGGGGAAAGATATAAAAGAGACCTAAGGGGCAACCTTTTCACACAGAGGATGGTACGTGTATGGAATGAGCTGCCAGAGGATGTGGTGGGGGCTGGTACAATTACAGCATTTAAGAGGCATTTGGATGGGTATATGAATAGGAAGGGTTTGGAGGGATATGGGCCGGGTGCTGGCAGGGGGGACTAGATTGGGTTGGGATATCTGGGTCAGCATGGACGGGTTGGACCGAAGGGTCTGTTTCCGTGCTGTACATCTCTATGACTCTCTCTGTTTGGTTCTCTCTGTACCTGTCTCTCCATCTCTCTATCTCTATTTATCTATCCCTCTTTCAGACTGGCATTTTCACTCATCTGTCTAAGTTGAAATCTCTCAACCAGTAAGTCCAAGTCGATCTCTCTCTCTCACCAGCCCCTTTTCCTCTCACTTTAAGGCGTGCCAATCCTTACTCTCGCTCACTCTCAGAAGGCCCCATTCTCTCACCAATCACACTCGCCCCCTCTTTCTTTCTCTCTCTCTCTCTCTCTGTCTATTGCTGTCAGTCTCTGCCTCAGTCTCACACACACTCTCCGTGTCTCTCCCTCCCCCTCAGGGCCTGACATCGTCGCGGGCGGCGGAGATTTTGGCGATGGAGGGCCCCAACGCCCTGACTCCCCCGCCGACCACCCCGGAATGGGTCAAGTTTTGCCGCCAGCTGTTTGGCGGATTCTCCATCCTGTTGTGGATCGGAGCGCTGCTCTGTTTCCTGGCGTACAGCATCCAGGTCGTGATGGAGGACGAACCGGCAAAGGACAATGTAAGTCTCCCGACGTCCGAACATGCACAAGGGAACCGCGATTGCTCACCCGGAGACACCACGTGTGTGTTAGTATTTACCCGGAGACACCACGTGTGTGTTAGTATTTACCCAGAATCCCCGGTAGTGAGTTTATAATTACCCAGAATCCCCGGGAGAGTGCTAATATCTACCCAGAATCCCCAGTAGTGAGTTTATAATTACCCAGAATCCCCGGGAGAGTGCTAATATCTACCCAGAATCCCCGGTAGTGAGTTTATAATTACTCAAAATCCCCGGGAGTGTGTTAATATTTACACAGAGACCGCAATAGTGTGTTAATATTTACCCTGAGACCCTGGGCGTATGTTAATATTTACCCAGATACCCCGGGAGTGTGTTTATATTTAACCAGAATCCCCAGGAGTGTATTAATATTTACCCAGAGACCGTGGGAGTGTGTTAATATTTTCCCAAAGACCCTGGGGGTGTGTTAATACTTACCCAGAATCTCCGAAGAGTGTTAATATTTACCCAGAATTCCCAGGAGAGTTTACCTAGAATCCCTGGACGTATGTTAATATTTACCCAGAATCCCCCAATGTGTGTTAAGATTTACCCAGAATGCCCAGGTGGGTATTGTTATTTACCTGGCGCCCCCAGGAGTGTGTTAATATTTACCCAGAGGCCATGGGAGTGTGTAAATATTTAACCAGAATCCCCGGGTGTGTGTTCATTTTTACCCAGAATTCCCCAGGAGTGTGCTAAAATTTAACCAGAATCCCCGGGCGTGTGTTAATATTTACCCAGAGACCCTGGGAGTGAATTAATATTTACCTAGAGACTCTGGGAATAGGTTAATATTTACCCAGAGTGTGTTAGTATTTACACAGAACAGAGGAGTGTGTTAATATTTACCCAGAATCCCCAGGAGTGTGTTAATATTTACCCAGCATCCCTGGGTATGTGTTAATATTTACCCAAAGTCCTCACGAATATGTTAATATTTACCCAGAATCCCTAGGAGTGTGTTAATATTTGCCCAGAGACCCGGGGAATATGTTAATATTTACCCAGAATCCGCGGGGCTGTGTTAATATTTATCCAGAATCCCTGGGGGTGTTAATATTTACCCAGAGACCCTGGGGTGTGTTAATATTTACCCAGAATCCCCGGGGGTGTGTTAATATTTACCAGAGACCCCAGGGGTGTATTAATATTTACCTAGAGACCCCAGGGGTGTGTTAATATTTACCCAGAATCCCTGGGGGTGTTAATATTTACCCAGAGACCCTGGGGTGTGTTAATATTTACCTAGAGACCCCAGGGGTGTGTTAATATTTACCCAGAATCCCTGGGGGTGTTAATATTACCCAGAATCCCCGGGGGTGTGTTAATATTTACCCAGAGACCCCAGGGGTGTGTTAATATTTACTCAGAATCCCCGGGAGTGTGTTAATATTTACCCAGAGACCCCAGGGGTGTGTTAATATTTACCCAGAATCCCTGGGAGTGTGTTTATATTTACCCAGAGACACCAGGGGTGTGTTAATATTTACCCAGAGACCCCAGGGGTGTGTTAATATTTAGCAGAATCCCGGGGAGTGTGTTAATATTTACCCAGAATCCCCAGGGGTGTGTTAATATTTACACAGAGACCTCGAGTGTGTGTTAATATTTACCCAAAGACCCCTGGGTTCTGTTAGGATTAACCCAGAATCCCCAGGGATGTGTTAATATTTACCCAGAGATCCCCGGGAGTGTGTTAATATTTACCCAGAATCCCTGGGAGTGTGTTAATATTTACCCAGAGACCCCAGGGGTGTGTTAATATTTACCCAGAATCCCCGGGAGTGTGTTAATATTTACCCAGAGACCCCGGGAGAGTGTTAATATTTACCCAGAGACCCCAGGAGAATGTTAATATTTACCCAGAATCCCCAGTAGTGTGTTAATATTTACCCAGAGACACCACGGGTATGTTAATATTTATCTAGAGACCCCAGGGGTGTATTAATATTTATCCAGAATCCCCGGGGGGTGTGTTAATATTTACCCAGAATCCCCAGGGTTGTGTTAATATTTACCAGAATACCCGGGAGTGTGTTAATATTTACCCAGAGACCCCAGGGGTGTGTTAATATTTACCAGAATCCCCGGGAGTGTGTTAATATTTACCCAGAGACCCCAGGGGTGTGTTAATATTTATCCAGAATCCCCGGGAGTGTTAATATTTACCCAGAGACACCAGGGGTATGTTAATATTTGCCCAGAGACCCCAGGGGAGTGTTAATATTTACCCAGAATCCCCGGGAGTGTGTTAATATTTACCCAGAGACACCACGGGTATGTTAATATTTATCCAGAGACCCCAGGGGTGTATTAATATTTATCCAGAATCCCCGTGAGGTGTGTTAATATTTACCCAGAGACCCCAGGGGTGTGTTAATATTTACCAGAATCCCCGGGAGTGTGT
>NW_025206816.1:0-3149 GCF_004010195.1 Chiloscyllium plagiosum | reverse complement strand
TGTTAATATTTACCCAGAGACCCCGGAGGTGTGTTAATATTTACCCAGAATCCCCGGGAGTGTGTTTATATTTACCCAGAATCCCTGGGAGTGTGTTAATATTTACCCAGAGGCCATGGGAGTGTGTAAATATTTAACCAGAATCCCCGGGTGTGTGTTCATTTTTACCCAGAATTCCCCAGGAGTGTGCTAAAATTTAACCAGAATCCCCGGGCGTGTGTTAATATTTACCCAGAGACCCTGGGAGTGAATTAATATTTACCTAGAGACTCTGGGAATAGGTTAATATTTACCTAAGTGTGTTAGTATTTACACAGAACAGAGGAGTGTGTTAATATTTACCCAGAGACCCTGGGAGTGAATTAATATTTACCTAGAGACTCTGGGAATAGGTTAATATTTACCCAGAGTGTGTTAGTATTTACACAGAACAGAGGAGTGTGTTAATATTTACCCAGAATCCCCAGAAGTGTGTTAATATTTACCCAGCATCCCTGGGTATGTGTTAATATTTACCCAAAGTCCTCACGAATATGTTAATATTTACCCAGAATCCCCAGGAGTGTGTTAATATTTGCCCAGAGACCCGGGGAATATGTTAATATTTACCCAGAGACTCCGGAGGTGTGTTAATATTTACACAGAATCCCCGGGGGGTGTGTTAATATTTACCCAGAATCCCCGGTGGGGTGTTAATATTTACCCAGAGACCCCGGGGCTGTGTTAATATTTATCCAGAATCCCCGGGGGGGGGTGTTCATATTTACCCAGAGACCCCAGGGGTGTATTAATATTTACCCAGAATCCCCGGGGGTGTTAATATTTACCCAGAGACCCCGGGGTGTGTTAATATTTACACAGAGACCACAGGGGTGTATGTTAATATTTATCCAGAATCCCCAGGGGTGTGTTAATATTTACCCAGAAACCCGAGGGGTGTGTTAATATTTACCCAGTATCCCCGGGGGGGTGTTAATATTTACACAGAATCCCCAGGAGTGTTAATATTTACCCAGAGACACCAGGGGTGTGTTAATATTTACCCAGAGACCCCAGGGGTGTGTTAATATTTACCCAGAATCCCCGGGGGGGTGTTAATATTTACCAGAATCCCTGGGGGTGTGTTAATATTTACCCAGAGACCCCAGGGGTGTGTTAATATTTACCCAGAATCCCCGGGAGTGTGTTTATATTTACCCAGAGACACCAGGGGTGTGTTAATATTTATCCAGAGACCCCAGGGGTGTGTTAATATTTAGCAGAATCCCCGGGAGTGTGTTAATATTTACCCAGAGACCCCAGAGGTGTGTTAATATTTACCCAGAATCCCCGGGAGTGTGTTTATATTTACCCAGAGACACCAGGGGTGTGTTAATATTTATCCAGAGACCCCAGGGGTGTGTTAATATTTAGCAGAATCCCCGGGAGTGTATTAATATTTCCCCAGAATCCCCAGGAGTTTGTTAATATTTAACCAGAGACCCCAGGAGTGTGTTAATATTTATTCAGAGACCCCGGGAGTGTGTTAATATTTACCCAGAATCCCCAGGGGTGTGTTAATATTTACACAGAGACCTCGGGTGTGTGTTAATATTTACCCAAAGACCCCTGGGTTCTGTTAATATTAACCCAGAATCCCCAGGGATTGTGTTAATATTTACCCAGAGACCCTGGGAGTGAATTAATATTTACCTAGAGACTCTGGGAATAGGTTAATATTTACCCAGAGTGTGTTAGTATTTACACAGAACAGAGGAGTGTGTTAATATTTACCCAGAATCCCCGGGAGTGTGTTAATATTTACCCAGCATCCCTGGGTATGTGTTAATATTTACCCAAAGTCCTCACGAATATGTTAATATTTACCCAGAATCCCCAGGAGTGTGTTAATATTTGCCCAGAGACCCAGGGAATATGTTAATATTTACCCAGAGAACCCGGAGGTGTGTTAATATTTACCCAGAATCACCAGGAGTGTGTTAATATTTGCCCAGAGACCCGGGGAATATGTTAATATTTACCCAGAGACCCCGGAGGTGTGTTAATATTTACCCAGAATCCCCAGGGCTGTGTTAATATTTATCCAGAATCCCCGGGGGTGTTAATATTTACCCAGAGACCCCAGGAGTGTGTTAATATTTACCCAGAATCCCCGGGAGTGTGTTAATATTTACCCAGAGACACCAGGGGTGTGTTAATATTTATCCAGAGACCCCAGGGGTGTGTTAATATTTACCCAGAGACCCCAGGGGTGTATTAATATTTACCCAGAATCCCCGGGAGTGTGTTTATATTTACCCAGAGACACCAGGGGTGTGTTAATATTTATCCAGAGACCCCAGGGGTGTGTTAATATTTAGCAGAATCCCCGGGAGTGTGTTAATATTTACCCAGAGACCCCAGGGGTGTATTAATATTTCCCCAGAATCCCCAGGAGTTTGTTAATATTTACCCAGAGACCCCAGGAGTGTGTTAATATTTATCCAGAGACCCCAGGAGTGTGTTAATATTAACCCAGAATCCCCAGGGATGTGTTAATATTTACCCAGAATCCCTGGGAGTGTGTTAATATTTACCCAGAGACCCCAGGGGTGTGTTAATATTTACCCAGAGACCCCAGGAGAGTGTTAATATTTACCCAGAATCCCCGGGAGTGTGTTAATATTTACCCAGAGACCCCGGGAGAGTGTTAATATTTACCCAGAGACCACAGGAGAGTGTTAATATTTACCCAGAATCCCCGGGGGGGTGTTAATATTTACCCAGAGACCCCGGGGGTGGTGTTAGTATTGATCCAGAGAATGTATTAATGTTGACGGTGTGTCTCTGGGGTGTGCGTTATGTTGTCGGACTGTCCCAGAGTGAATTGTAACCTTGTGATCTCCGGACTGCAGCTATACCTGGGCATCGTGTTGGCGGCTGTGGTGATGATCACCGGCTGCTTCTCCTATTACCAGGAGTCGAAGAGTTCCCGCATCATGGATTCCTTCAAGAGCATGGTCCCTCAGGTGGGAGGCTTCTTGCCTGTCCTGGAAGGGCACGGGCATGAGGGGATGGTGGGCAGCTGGTGTGGACCTGACCGAAGGCTGGGGTATGGGGGAGGGGAGGAGAGGGACCGTGGGGTGGAGGAGAGAGAGAGAGAGAGAGAG
>NW_025206815.1:11083-12064 GCF_004010195.1 Chiloscyllium plagiosum | reverse complement strand
CGCGTGCATGTCCTTCCCTCGCTGTGTCTGTGTGTGTGTCCCTTCCTCGCTGTGCGTGTGTGTGTGTTCTCCCTTGCTGTGTGTGTACGTCCCCCCTTGCTGTGTGTGTGCGTGTCCCTCCCTTGCTCTGTGTGTGTGTGTGTGTGTGTCTGTCTGTCTGTCCCTCCCTTGCTGTGTATGTGCGTGTCCTTCCATCGCTGTGTTTGTGTGAGTTTCCCCCCTTGCTCTGTGTATGTGTGTGTGTGTCCCTCTTGGTGTGCGTGTGTGTACTTGCCCCTCCCTCGTTTTGTGAGCATGTGTCTCCCCCCTCGCTGTGTGTGCGCGTGTCCCTCTTGCAGTGTATGTGAGTGTCCCTCCCTCGCTGTGTGTGTGTGCATATATGTATGCGTGTCAATTCCTCACTGTGCCTGCGTGTCCCTCCCACGCTCTGAGAGTGTGTGTGCGTGTCCCTCCCTCGCTGTGTGTGTGTGTGTGTGTGTGTCCTTCTTGCTGTGTGTGCGTGTCACACCCTCGCTGTGTGTGTGTCCCTTCCTTGCTGTTTCTGTATATCCCCCTCGCTGTGTTTGTGCATGACCCCCTTGCTGTGTGTACGTGTGTCCCTCCCTCGCCGTGTCAGTGCATGTCCCCTCTCACTGTGTGTGCGTGCCCCCTCTCACTTTCTGTGCACATTTCCTCCCCCTTACCGTGTATGTGCTTGTCCCTACTTCCCTGTGTGTGTGTGTCCCTCCCTCACTGTGTGTGTTTGTGTATGACCCTCCATCGCTGTGTGTGTGCGCATGTCCTTCCCTTGCTCTGTGTGTGTGTCCCTCTCTCGCTGTGTGTGCGTGTCCCTCCCTCGCTGTGTGTGTACGTGTGTGCATGTCCTTCCCTCCCTCGCTGTTTGTGTGTGTGTGTCCCTCCCTCGCTGTGTGTGTGTGTGTGCCCCACCCTCGCTGTGTGTGTGTGTGTGTGCCCCACCCTCGCTGTGTGTGTGTGTGTGTG
>NW_025206815.1:8916-10577 GCF_004010195.1 Chiloscyllium plagiosum | reverse complement strand
TCTCAATTTCTGTGCACATTTCCTCCCCCTCGCCATGTGTGTGCTTGTCCCTCCTTCCCTGTGTGTGTGTGTCCCTCCCTTGCTATGTATGAAGGTGTCCCTCCCTCGCTGTGTGTCTTTGTGCATGTCCTCCCCTCACTGTGTATGCGTGTCCTTCCCTTGCTGTGTCTGTGTGTGTGTGCGGATGCATGTCCCCCCCTTCGCTGTGTGTGCGTGTCCCACCCTCGCTGCGTGTATGCGTGTCCTTCCCTCGCTTCGTGTATGCGTGTCCTTCCCTCGCTGTGTGTCTGCGTGTATCCCCCTCACTGTGTGTGTATTCATGTCCTTCCCTCGCTGTGTGACTGCGTGTATCTCCCTCACTGTGTGTGTGTGTGTGTGTGTGCATGTCCTTCCCTCGCTGTGTGTCTGCGTGTATCCCCCTCACTGTACGTATGTGTGTGTGTATGTGTATGCATGTCCTTCCCTCGCTGTATGTCTGCGGATATCTCCCTCACTGTGTGTGTGTGTGCATGCTCTTCCCTCGCTGTGTGTCTGCGTGTATCCCCCTCACTGTGTTTATGTGTGTGTGTGTGTATGTGTATGCATGTCCTTCCCTCGCTGTGTGTCTGCGTGTATCCCCCTCACTGTGTGTGTATGCATGTCTTCCCTCGCTGTGTGTCTGCGTGTATCCCCCTCACTGTGTGTGTGTGTGTGCGTGCATGTCCTTCCCTCGCTGTGTGTCTGCGGGTATCCCCCCCCCCACTGTGTGTGTGTGTGTGCGCATGTCCTTCCCTCGCTGTGTGTCTGCGTGTATCCCCCTCACTGTGTGTGTGTGTGTGTGTGTGTGCATGTCCTTCCCTCGCTGTGTGCCTGTGTGTATCCCCCTCACTGTGTGTGTGTGTGTCTGTATTCATGTCTTCCCTCGCTGTGTGTCTGCGTGTATCCCCCTCACTGTGTGTGTGTGTATGTGTATGCATGTCCTTCCCTCGCTGTGCGTCTGCGTGTATCCCCCTACTGTGTGTGTGTGTGTGTGCGTGCATGTCCTTCCCTCGCTGTGTGTCTGCGGGTATCCCCCTCACTGTGTGTGTGTGTGTGTGTGTGTGTGTGTGCATGTCCTTCCCTCGCTGTTTGTCTGCGGGTATCTCCCTCACCGTGTGTGTTTGCGTGTCGCTCCCTTGCTGAGTGTGTGTGTGTGTCCAAAATTTGCACCATCAGTGAATTGGCCATCATAAATTAACTGTGGTATTCAGGAATATGTGGTTTAAGTAAATTCACCACGAGAAATGCAGTGTTTAATGTACAGGTAGAGGAGTGGGTCTGGGTAGGATGCTCTTCAGAGGAATGGACTGGTTGGGCCGAATGGCCTGGTTGCACATGATGGCGATTCTATTCAGGTTATTGTCCAACCCTGTCAACCATCCCCGTCTCTTACACCTGGCCTTATCCCCAATCTTCTCCTTAACACTATAGTCTCCTCCAGACTCCAAAACACTCCTTGGCGATGTAAGCTTCTCCAGTCCTTGCAAAGATCGATATGTCTGTCACCTCTTCCTGCTTTCAGAACCCTCCCTATAACTATTACCATTTGGTACAGCACTCCCAATCATTGTTCCCTCTTTTAACTCCCATAAATATTTGTATCTCTGAAAACTCATCTGGACTGTCTCAACTTCCGTTTAACA
>NW_025206815.1:0-8635 GCF_004010195.1 Chiloscyllium plagiosum | reverse complement strand
TCCAGTCCCTACAAAACCCACTATCTATTTAACACCCTCCTGTCACTATCACCCCCATGTCAATGTAAGCTCCTCCTGTGTCTCCACCATCTACCCATCTTCATAACCTTGTCCAGCTCTTGCACCACTATCTGTTTAAGCGTCACCTTCCTCTACAACTTCCTCCTGTTTGTGCTATGCTCCCTTATCTGTGAAACTGTCTCTGACCAAAATTATTATCCCAGTCTCCGAAAAGAAATCCAGATTCCACAGCCTCTGCTATGCTCTCTTATCTGTGAAACTGTTTCTGACCAAAATTGTTATCCCAGTCTCTGAAAAGTAATCCAGATTCCACAGCCTCCATAACCCCCAGAACCCAAGCCTTCCTATGTCTATAAACATCTTCAGTCACGACTACCCTGCATATCTGTTTGTTCTTCCAGTCGATACAAACAACTTTATCTCTGTAATCTGCTCAGCACCCTAAAACAGTTCCTGTCTGTGATCCAGCCCTGGCCTACAAACATCGTGATCCCTGTAAACTTCTCCATCCCTCTCAACATTCCCATCTCCATGAGCCCGTCAGCCCTACAGCTCTCTACATTTCTGTAACCTCCTGTGGGTCTATGGTCCTCCCTCTCTGTGAAACCACCTCCAGTCCCCACAACCCTCCCAATCTGGGGCGTCTGCTCCAGATCATACCATTGCTGTCTCTGTAAACACCTCCACTCCTGAAAACTGTTCCGATTTGTGTAACCTCGTTCAGATCCCATACTCTCCAGCTTCCTGAATTCTCTTTCTGCATTGCAACCAAAACCACATGTTTATGTAATATCCACCAGTGCTTAACCCTCCCCAACTCAGTAACCACTTGCAGCCCTAATAAAACACCTAAACTGTGAAACCTCTCATTTCCCTACAATCCTCCCTGCCTCCCTCCCTCCTCAAATACCTTCATCACCATGAAACCTCACAATTACTGAAGCCTCCTTTTGGCATTGCAAACCTCCTAATGTCTGCAAAATCCTCCTGTCCTGATATCCCTCTCTATCCCTGTAATCCCCACCACCCTCCAGTGCTCTTCTGGGGAACATGGCAGAGGACGGAAGATTTGTAAAGTCCGAGCCATGTTACAGAGATAGAATTCTTGGAATTACAGATTTAGTCGAATGTCTGTGGTGTGCAGATTATTTGCGAGGACTCTAAAGACAGGATTTATGATTACTTGGAAAACCATAGTTAAATTAGCCACAGTCAGTATGGGTTTGTGAGGGGTCAGGTCATGCCTCACAAACCTTATTGAATTCTTTGAGGATATGGCAGAATATGTTGATGGCTCATTCAGAAAAGAAGGAAAATTGGGATACAGGGAAATCTGTCTGTCTGGATACAGGATTGGATGGCCTAGAGAAGACAGAGGGTGGCACCAGATGGACAGTATTGAGCCTGGAGCTCAGTGACCAGTGGTGTTCTGTAACAATCGGCTCTGGGACTCTGCTCTTTGTGATTTTTGTAAATGATTTGGATGTGGATGTTGGAGAGTGGGTTAGTAAGTTTGCCAATCGCCTGAAGGTTGGTGGAGTGGTGGGGAATGTGGAGGGCTGTTGTAAGTTGCAATGGGACATTGACAGAATGCAGAGCTGGGCTGGAAGTGGCAGATGGAGTCCAATCTGGAAAAGTGTGAAGTGATTCACTCTGGAAGGTCGTACCGGAATATAGAATACAGCGTTAAAAGGCAGAATACTTGGCAGTGCGGAGGAACAGAGAGATCATGGGGCCCGTGTCCATAGATCCCACAAAATCGCCAGGCACGTTGGTAGGGTTGTTAAAAAGGCATATGTTGCATTGGCTCCCCTTAGAAGGGGATTGACTGTAAGAGCCGTGAGGTTTCACTGCATCTTTATAGCGTCATGGTGAGACCACACTTGGAATATTGTGTTCAGTTCTGGTCCCCTGTTTACAGGAAGGCTGTGCAAGTTTTAGAGAGCGTACACAGGGGAATTACAGATTTGGTCGAATGTCTGTGGTGTACAGATTATTGACGAGGACTCTAAAGACAGGATTTATGACTACTTGGTAAACCATAGTTAAATTAGCCACAGTCAGTATGGGTTTGTGAGGGGCAGGTCATGCCTCACAAACCTTATTGAATTCTTTGAGGATATGGCAGAATATGTTGATGGCTCATTCAGAAAAGAAGGATGATTGGGATACAGGGAAATCTGTCTGTCTGGATACAGGATTAAATGGCCTAGAGAAGACAGAGGGTGGCAGCAGATGGACAGTATTGAGCCTGGAGCTCAGTGACCAGTGGTGTTCTGTAACAATCGGCTCTGGGACTCTGCTCTTTGTGATTTTTGTAAATGACTTGGATGTGAATGTTGGAGAGTGGGTTAGTATGTTTGCCAATAACATGAAGTTTGTTGGAGTCGTGGGGAACATGGAGGGCTGTTGTAGGTTGCAATGGGACATTGACAGGACGCAGAGCTGGGCTGGAAGTGGCAGATGGAGTCCAATCTGGAAAAGTGTGAAGTGATTCATTCTGGAAGGTCGAATTTGAATACAGAATACAGGGTGAAAGGCAGAATACTTGGCAGTGCGGAGGGACAGAGAGACCATGGGGGCCGTGTCCATAGATCCCTCAAAATCGCCACGCACGTTGGTAGGGTTGTTAAAAAGGCATACGTTGTGCTGTCTTTCCTTAGAAGAGGATTGACTGTAACAGCCGTGAGGTTTTACTGCATCTTTATAGCCTCCTGGTGAGACCACACTTGGAATATTGTGTTCAGTTCTGGTCCCCTGTTTACAGGAAGGATGTGCAAGTTTTAGAGAGTGTACACAGGAGATTTACCAAGATGCTGTCAGTAATGGAGGGCAGTTCTTACGAAGAAAGGTTGAGGGAGCTAAGGCTTTTTTCATTGGAGAAGGGGGCGGGGCGACTTTGTAGAGTTGAACAAGATGATGAGAATCACACAGAGTGAGTGAATAGTCAGAGACTTTTCCTCCTATGGCATAAATAGCTATTACAACGGGGTGTAATTTTAAGGTGAATGGAGGATGGATAAGAGGATAGAGAATGGTAGATGGTTGGATGGACTGTCAATGGTGGTAGTAAAATTAGACACATCTGGGACATTTAATAGACTCTTGGACAGACACATGGAGAGTAGTAAAATGAAGGGTATGTAGTATACTTTGAATAAAAGGTTGGCATGAAATCATGTCCGAAGGGTCTTGGGCCGAACTGTTCTGTGTTCTGTATGGTAAACAGGGTAATAAGCTCAGATCAATGTAAAAGGATACGGCATTCAAGAGGAGCTAGTGAACTGGTTACAAAATTGGTTTGATGGTAGGAGACATGTTGTTTTTCTGACTGGAGACATGTGACCGGCAGTGTAGTGGGTCCCCTGTTGTTTGTCATTTGGATAAATGGTTTGGATGGGAATATTGGTTTCCTGGTAAGTAATTGTTTTGGGTGACACTGAAATTGGTGGTAAAGTGGACAGTGAAGAAGGTTATCTGTGATACAACAGGATGGACAGTACTGCTGGGATAGTGGGCTGAAGAATAGCAGATGGAGTTTAATTAGATACATGTGAAGTGTTCCATTTTGGTGAAACAAACCAGGGTGGGACTTGTACAGTTAATGTTCGGGCCCTGGGTAGTGTTTTCAGTTTGAGATCCAGTGACCCATGTACACAGTTCTTTGAAAGTGGTGTCACAGGTAGACAGGCTGGTGAATCTGGCGTTTGGGATGGTTACCTTCATTGGGGAGAGCATTGAAAGTAGGAGAAGGATGTCATGTTGTATCTGTACAAGACATTGGCAAAACCACCATGAAACCATTGTTGATCAGCAGGATTAACTCTATTAGTTCACTTACCTCCTTTAGGGAAGGACATCTGACACTCTAACTTGGTTTGGCCTACACGTGACTCCAGACCCACAACACTTTGACTGACTCTGAGCTTCCCTCTGGGCATTTAGCAGTGGGGGCAAAGTTTGATGGTCCAATCAGTGGCACCCACATCCCATGAATGAATAAATAAAAATACATATGTCCCTCCCTACCTCTGCAAACCCCTCCAGCTGCAGCAATCCGTACTGGCTTTGTAACACCGTTCAGGCTCTGACCACTCTCTGTAACACTCTCACTACCTCCAGCACCTTAATCTTTCCCTGTTCCTATCGGTTCAATATGCCCCGACAATGTTTCCCCTTCCCAATGCCCTCCTCCGGTAGCAGACCCGCTGCAATCCCTTTTAAACATACTCCTAAAACACTCACTTCAGGATTTTAAGTACTTTTTGGTGACCTTCTAGGCCTCATAATCTAGTATGATCCCTTTTGTCTTGAGTGAGGGACCAGTGGGGATTTCTTGTTGAAGTTATGTCTGTTTCAATGGAATGTCCTTTATTTGAATGATTTACACTGTTCCTTCAAATATTTTCCACTGTCCATTTACGGTCACATATTTCAGTCTGTTTAACCTATTTACATTGGTCAGTTCTCCTTTAAAACTCATGTAACTGGCTGTTTTTGTTTCGAGTTGTAGCTTGTTCTTTCTGTGATTCACTTTAAACTGCACTTTATCACAATTTCCCAGAGGATCTCTCCAGGTGACATTACTCATTCACTAAGTTTCATCACACAACGGTCGCTCTGAGATAGTTACGTCCCTAGCCAGTTGCACAATGTGTTACTCAAAGAAACACTGAAAAAAAATCTCGGAACTCCTCTTCCAATGTCGGTCTTGTCAGTGTGAATTTCCCAGATTTTGGGAATATTGAAGTTTCCCAAAATTATCACAATGCTTTTATTAAAAATTCTGATTGATGAGCAATGAAATGATGTTCGGTGGCTAAAACTGTTCTGCTGCTTGCGTCCTTGGCAGGTAGTAGCCAGAATTTACATTCAGACTGACGATACTTCATGATCTGAGACCAAATGCTTTCTCTTTAATGCCTTTGTTACCCATTATTGTTAATGTTGCCCATTTCTCCTGAATTTCCACAAGGTTGTGAACCATTGAATATTTATGTTCCACCTTTTGTTCGCCCTGTAACCACATCTCTCTGCTGTCTAAATCTCTTTTATCTCTGTGTCACAAATCCATCTACCCCATTGCAGAGACTTTGTCCATTCCAAAAAAAACATGACTTACTCTTTCCCACAATTTCCTGTCACAAACCGATTCACTGATGTACAGTTTTAGTTAAACTTTGTCCCATCCTGTCCCTTCCTGTTCCTTTCTGATTGTCTTCAGTCACAACTCCGTGCTGTTCCGATGCTTCACCTTTTCTATTTGAATTTGGAAAGCTCCTTTCACCTGAACCCTGTCCCTGAATCCTCTCTGTCAGTTTAAAGCCCTGTCCATAAACCTACTGACATGTTTGGCCAGGACACTGGTCTCAGCAGGGTTCCAGTGGGGCCCAGTGCAACGGGACTGTTTTTATTAACTCATGGGATGTTGGTATTTCTGTCTGAGCTGCCTTTCTTGCCCAGCCCTAGCTGCCCTTGAACTGAGTAATTGCTCGGCCATTTCAGAGGGTCATTCAGAGACAAACACTTTGCTGTGGGTATTTTGTGCAGACCACGTGAGGATAGGCAGACGTCCTTCTCGAAATGACAAGTGTTTTTTGTACATCAGCAATTGTCTCATATTTATTTATGGATTATTAATTAATATCTTTAAAAGTATTGTTTTCAAATTCCCCCATTTCTGATGGTGGGATTCAGACTTGTCTCCCCTGAACGTTAGCTGAGGTTTTGGATACATGCTCTAGCAATAATGCCACTGGGCCATCACTTCGCCTGCTCACTGGTTGCTCATTCCTGACCAGTTATACTATCATGAAGCAGAACCCCTTCTTCCCACAAAATTGATTGATTCTGAAGCCTTCTGACATGATTGTTTGAGACTGATACCTTCCAGCACTTGGTGATATCACTCAGTATCTCTCTCCATGTGGTATCCCTCACTGTGTGGATCTAATTGCTGTCTCTGTCAATGCCCCTCGCTCTTATAGTTACTCCAGATCCTGAGCCAACAGAATTCTCCACTCCAGAGAGACGCAGCACAGGCCAGGACGGAGTCTGGGATTTTCCAGACCTCTGTCTTACTCAGGACCATTCTCCATGTGTGACTCTCACTACATCAGTATAAATTCCTATTCTGTCTATTTCTCTATCTCCTGTAGGTACTCAGGAAGGTCCTGACTCAATAGGTTTCACAGCTGCTGGGTGTCTCGTCCATCACCACATTGAAGATGGTCGGTCAGCCAGAGAGACAAAGGGCAGGGAGATCTGGAGCCTTTAATAAATCCTACAGTGAGGTAAGATCACTCACAGTGCACAGAGCAGAGACCAATGAGAGGGATCCATATATCGGCTAACAAGACATGACATAGATACAGTGCTGGAGGGGGAGCAGAGTACAGACAAACCTCAGGCTCAATCACCACCCCTGCTGTAAGTTTTGTTGCACTAAGACAGTATCAGGAGTGTCACAGTTATCAATCCAGGCCTGTGCTGTCTTAGTGAGCATCAGTACCACAGAGGGGAAGGCAGGCTTCCCAAGAGAGGGTGGGAATGCTGCCTGGGATTTCTCTTCTGTATTTCCCTCTCCAACATTGTAACTATGGCATGTCACATGGACCGGTGTCTTCAATAATTTTTAACTCCTATAACAGTTCCTGACCCTGTAACCTCCTCCCTTCCCTATAGTCCCTCCACATATTTGAAATGTACTGCATTCCAGCCTACCATCCCTATCTCTGTAACTTGCTTCAGTGTCTACAGTGTGCCTTATCTCGGTAGTCTCCTCCTCCAATGGCAGAGTCATGCAGCACGGAAACAGAACCTTTGCTTTGATCCAACTAGTCGATGCTGAACACGGTTCCTGAACGAGTCGCGTTTCCCTGCAATTGGCCCGTATCCCTTCAAACCTTCTCCTCTCCATGTGTCCACCCAAATGTCTTTTCCATGTTGTCATTGTGCTTCTCTCCATCACTTGTGTTCTAAGACATCCAGCACCACCTCTTCTGTAATGGGAACTCTTTACAAGCCATCACTGTTTCTTTCCCTTTGTTTCCTAGTCTTTGTCCACAGTACGTTCTGACATGAAACATTCATTTAGGGTCTCGCCCATCTCCTGTAGTTCCACACCTGAGGGGCCTTATTGTCTCTCGAGTTGCTTTTTTGTACTTGTATGCTGTAGAATTTCCTTGCATTCTCCTTATCCTTATCTGCCAAAGCTATCTCATTCCCACTGTTGTGCTTTCCAGCTTATCCATCCTTTCCTTGTAAGTCAAACCCTCCAGTATCAGTAACATCTTCGTCAGTCTTTGCTCTGTGTACAGTTTCAGAAAATGCTTCCTAAATCGGGAAAATCAGGATTCTACACAGTACTCCAACTGGGGACCCAGCAATGTCTTGTCCAGCCGTATCATGATGTACCAGCTCAATGCTCTGACCCATGAGGGCAAGTGTACCTAATCCACTTTCCCCACCCTGTCCATCTGTGACACCACTGACAAGGAACAATGTCACTGCACCCCTTGGTCTCTCTGTCTGTTCGACAGCATTGAACGGGGCCCTTCCATTAACAGTGTTAGTCGTCCCTGTTTTGTCTTAACAAAATCCATTAATTGAAATCCATCTTTCATTCCTTGAACCACTTGTCCAGTTGATCAAGAGCCTCTTCGGTAACTGTCTTCACTCCCCACTGTAACACTTATTTTGCTTACTATCAATGATTCCTATATTCTCGTTTATGTAAATAATGCACATGTGGCCCCAGCACCGATCCTTCTGGCACACCGCTGGTCAGAGACTCCAGTCTACTTTGTATGCACAAAGCTGTGCTGACTATCCCTAATCAATCCTTGCCTTTCCAAATGCATGTAACTCCTGCCCCGCAGAATCTCTTCCAACAACATTCGCATCACTGACATCAAGCTAACTAGTGTTTAGGTCCCTGGCTTTCCCTCGCAGCCTTTCTTAAAGACTGGCACAACATTAGTGACCCTCCAGACTCCCAGCTCATTACCCGTAGCTGTCTTTGATAGAAATATCTCTCGAAGGGACCCCGCAATTTCTTCCCTAACCCCCACCCCCTAATGTTATGAGATACACCTGATTAGTTCCGAGAGAGTTGTCTACTTTTTATGCATTTTAAAACCTTCAGCACTTCCTGTTCGCCAATGTGGACTCTTGTGCCGACATCACTGTTTGTTTCCCTGACTTCCCCAGAGTTTCTCCACAGTACATTCTGATGTGATATTTATGATCAAACTGATAGAAGTGTGGTGATTTTGCCAAAGTGCTCCCCTACAGACACTTCAGTCCCTTTCCCTACTTTTGATTCCCAAGGGAAGGTCAGGTTTTATCCCTTTCTGCAGTCAGGCCATTTCCATTTTGACTGAGACAGTTTTCTTGAACATACTGAACAAATTACTCCCATCCAAGCTGTGTACATTATGGCAGTCTCAGTCTCGGTATGGAAAATTAAAATCCCCGACTTTTACAACCCTATTATTCTTAGATATCTGAAATCTCCTGATACATTTGCTGTTGTATTTCCCGTTGACTACTGGGGGCCTGTAATACAGTCATATCAAAGTGATGACTCATTCTTATTTCTCAGTTCTACTGA
>NW_025206814.1:9116-12062 GCF_004010195.1 Chiloscyllium plagiosum | reverse complement strand
AATGTTGTTGGATTGACTGAATCAACGAATGCTCCGTTATGCAAATGATTGTTAATTTTGTTCATATCTGTATATAGAATAATCTCAACGCACCTTCGAGTCACGAGGAAAGCAAACAATAAACGCAGAGCTGAATGAGGGAAAGTTTCGAAATATATTAAAAGATGTGACATTTTCTTTGTTTCGAATTGGGAACTGCTGGCTGGGCCTCGAACGAATGAGTGCAGCCATCCCAAATATGTTGAGATAAGTTTCTACATTGTTTAGTATTTTTAAAAAATCATCATTTTTTTTGTTTCCTGTCTCTTGTTTCCTTGCGTAGGTGGCGGTGAGTAATCTTCTTGAACTGCTGTGTTGCAACTGCTGTGGGCTAACCCATAATTCCAAAATGGAGGGAATTCCAGGATGCTGACACAGGAACATTGAAATAATGACGATGAAGCAATGATCGTGAGTGTCCTGAGGATAACGTGAAGGTGGCAGTGTTCTCATGCTTCTATTGCTGTCACCCTTCTCGATGAAAGTGGTCGTGGGTTTGGAACCTCCTCTCTGATGATATTTTGTGAATTTCTGGAGTATACCTTGTAGGTAGTAGAGACTGATGCTACTGAGTCTTGTTGGAGATACCTTCATCCAGGCAAGTGGGGATTATTCCATTACAGTCCTGACTTGTGACTTGGAGATTATGGACATGAACTGCCGAATCAGAAGGCGAGTTACACGTCACAGTATTTCGATCATCTGACCTGCACTTGTATTCACTGCATTTATGCGGTGAGACCACTTGTGTTTCTAGATAATGATAACTCCAGGATGTTGATAATGGGGGATTCAGTGATGGTAACATCATTGAATGTCAATAAGTGGTGGTTAGTTCGACATATATTAGTGAATGTCATAACATGACATTTGTGTGGCAAATGTGTTACTTGCTATTTGTCCGTTCAAGCCTCAATATTGTCCAGACCTTGTTGCATTTGAACATGAACTGTGTCTGTATCTGAGGACTTGTGAATGGTGCTAAACATTGAGCAGTCATCAGAAAACATCTCCACTTCTGACCTTATGGTAAAGGGAAGGTCATTGATGAAGCAGCCGAAGATGCTTGCGTCGAGGACCCTATCCTGACGAATTCCAGCACAGATATAATGGAATTGGGATGACTGACCTCCAACAACAACGATCATTGTCCTCTGTGCCAGGTATGACGCCAAGCAACGGAAAGTTTACCGTTGAAACTCATTGATTCCAGTTTTGGTCACGCTCCTTGATGCCACACTCGGTTGAATGTAGGCTTCATGTCAAGGGCTGATGTCCCCTCACCTCGAGAATTAAACTGTTCGGTCTATTTTTGAACCAGGTCTGCAATGAGGTCAGGAAATGCGAGACCCTGGTAGAATCCAAATTATGCTCCAGTAAGCAGTTTGTTGCTGATCAGGTGTTGCAGGATTGCACTGCTGATGAAAACCTCTATCACTTCTTTGATGGTCGACAGTAGACCAGGTTGGATTTCTACTGCTCCTCGTGTACAGGGCGTACCTGGGCGAGTTTCCACATTGTAGGATAAAAGCATATTACTTATGTTCGAACCACTTGGTTGGGATCGGATTTTTGAGGAAGAACTCCCGTCCCCATGAACCTGGTTGAATTTTATGTTATTTTTCTGCAGTGCATTGTGGAAGGTGTGAACCACTGCAAAAGTTCAGAAAAGTTGAACTTATTTGCTGAATTCGATGTGCATTATAGGACTTTGACTGAATTGTACAATATAGTAACAAACTATGAAAACAAAAGGACGCAACCGAGACGGCCAAGCAAAAGTGACCATGCATCATGCACAAACCTGAAATCATAACGAGTCTTATTTAATACTTGTGGTAAAGTGACATGGGATGATGAAGTTCAGATCAAGGAAGCCAAAGCAAACGAGATTATTACATTTTGGACTGATCACTAATTTTGAAAGTGGTGGTCAGGACCAGCATAATCTATTAAAATGAAATTGGTAAAATATAATGAAAAGAAATAGCCATGCACCCTAAATTTGGATATTTCACTACTGTCATCGTGATTTCTGTGCACACCGGTCATAAGCTGATTCTATTTTGAATTTCACACGAATCTATGCAACGTGTGGTCGATGAACAATTTCTGTTATCCAGGATAATGGCATGTACAGCAAGTTTAATTAATATGAGCAGTTCAAGTTCCGGAAAATCTACCACTCGTAAGTTCCGTTAGGAATGTCTTGAATTTTCTTCGATGTTTAAGATATCTTTTACTATATCAATCAGGGTAATATTGGCACGAATAGCTGAATAAGTATCGTACACTTGGATATGGTGAGCCATCTTCCTAACATCTGAAGCCATGTCGTGTAGGTACCGTCATTCTGCTGTTTGGAATTATTTGACAAGAAATTTGCAAAGTGAGAGCGGCAAAACAAGGAAATACTTAATATTTTGGAATTATCCGTAAATTGGATGGATAATGTGCATGTTATTAGTTCAAGATGAAGATTCAGTGCAGCATGATTGGATCTGATCTATTTGTTGGTTTCTCTTATTTCTACAATTAGCATGTTACACACAATGTGTGAAATGCAAATACTCCTGAATTATATCTTCCACACATTGTGATTTACGTTCTGCGCTACACAATGCGTCTTCTGTCATGTCTTGATATATTTTGTTCACGTTAAAACATAGTTGATTTTCCTCGCATCCACAAGACTGTCATTTTTTTCATTTTTGATTGGTTGGTTCATTTGTTTGTGGTGCTACCCAACCAAAGTCAGTGCTGGATATTGAAGTTGCAGACCCAGTGCGTTTATTTTTTGCATCAGGTCTTCCTCAATTTCGACATTAACTGGATGTCCTCGAATTGAGTAGGCAAACCTTGCAGGCAATACTCTGAATTGAGACAAAGGGAATGTATTTCAACATA
>NW_025206814.1:0-7234 GCF_004010195.1 Chiloscyllium plagiosum | reverse complement strand
GGTCAGGCAACATCCAATGAGCAGTAGAATCAATGTTTTGCGGATAAGCTCTTCGTCAGGAATGAGGCTTGTATGCTGGAGGGTTTGAGAGATAAATTGGAGCGGTGGGGTTGGGTGAAGGTAGCTGGTAGCGCAAGAGTTTGATGAAGGTGGGGATGCGGGGATAGGTCATACAGGAGGCTGGAATGGATAATTGGAAAGACAATGGACAGTTTAAGAGGTTTGTGCCGAGTTGGGGGATTTGGACTGGGATAAGGTGGAGGAGGGGAAATAAGGAAACTGGTGAAATCCATATTAATGCTGTATGGTTGCAGCGTCCCAAGGCGGAAGATGAGTAGTTTTACTTCCAGGCGTCGGGTGGTTAGGATTTAGCAATGGAGCGGCCCCAGGACCTGCATGTCCTTGGTAGAGTGGGAGGAGAAGTTGAAATGCACAGCCACGGAGCAGTGGTTTTTGATTGTGTGAGTGTCCATTAAATGTTATCCATAATGATCCGCAAATTGGCGTTCGGTCTTCTTGATGTAGATTAGACCACACCTGGTGCAACGGATGCAGTAGGTGACATTAGTGGAGGTACAGGCACATTTCTGTCAGATATGGAAGCATCTTTCCCAGATACCTTCCATCCAACCCTATCTTCTTCCCATTTATGTCTCAGCTCCCTGGCCCACAGGCCTCATTCCTGATGCAGGGATAAAGCCTAAAATATGGATTCTCCTGCAACTCAGATGCTGGCTGACGTGCCGTGCTTCTCAGCACCACAATCTCGACTCTGACCTCTAGCATCTGCAGTCCTCACTTTCTCCTGGATTAAACTCCCAATCCATTTAGTCTCTCATCATAAGCAAACCCTCTCAAATGCGGAATCAACATTGTCACATTCCTAGGCATCCCATCTAGTGCGAGTGTATCCTGTCTCAAGTGAGGAGAACAAAACTGCACGCCGTAATCCAGGTTTGACGTTACGAGCACCCTTTACAGCTGCAACGTAAGCTGCCCTGTTGTTCAACTCCATCCTTTTGGCAATGATGGAAATAGTCGACTTCACATTTGTTAACGTTGCACTCCATTTGACTAATCATTTTAACCAACTGTGTCCCTCTGAAGCATTTCGCAGTACTCTGCACATTTTGCTTACAACTCATCTGAGTGTCGTCTGTACACTTTGACAAAGTACACGTGCTGACCAACTTCAACTCATCCATTTAATTGTGAATAATTGCGGTTCCAACAGTGATTCCCGAGGCACAAGTCTAGTCAATGATCACCTACCATAAAAGCTGTGGTGGGAGAATGAGCAATGTTGCTTGTACTGACATGAGTGCTGGATGAAAGTTCTAGTTAGATCATGGCCTAGATGCTTGATGGATGAGTGGGACAGTCGAGATCAGTATTAGAGTGCTGATTCTTGCGTAGGAAACCGTAGGTCTGGGATTACAGTGGTGATAGCTAAATAGAACAGTGAAGGTCAATGGGTATATTGGTGAAAAGTGACCGGGACAGCGTATATCAATGATAATGCATCTGATACGTGAACGGGATAGCAGGAGCTCGTGAATACAGTTGTGATGTTTGAAGGTGACACCGAGGTCAATGAGCACAGGTGTGATCGCTGAAAGGGACAGCGCAGGTCAACGAATGCAGCAGTGATGTGTGAATGGGCCTTTCTCAGTCAGTGCATAGAGAATGCAATCAGTCAGTAACAATGTTTGTCACTGACTTCAATGTAATGTGTGACGAGGAAAAAGTATAATCAAAGAAGTGATGTGTCAAAGAGACAGTGTAAGTCAGTGAGTAATGATGTGATGAGTGTACAGGGCAGTGTTGGTCAGTGTGCACAGGGTGTTTGGTGAATGTGGCAGTAAAGCTCATGAGTACAGTTTTGGTCGGTAAGCAAAAGAGAATATGTCAATAAGTACAGATGTGATATGGGAATGGGTAGGCTTGGTCTGTGATTTCAAAGTTGATGGCTCAACAGGACAGTGCAGAGCAAAGTCTGCAATGTTTTTGGGTGAATGTCAGGTGATTACAGGATTGATTCATAAATGAGGTGGTGTTGGTCATTACACGCCTGATTGTTGAACTGAACTGTGTAGGTCAGTGTGTGCACAATTTACTTATTTACTTGGGGTCAGGACCGTGTCAGTCATTTAGTACAGAGGTGATCGGTGAAAGGAACATTGTAGATCTTTGAGTATGCGGTGGTAGTAAATGTGGCTTGCTGGCCAGTAAGTAGAGGGGTGATGGGGAATTCTGACAGTGTTGGTCAGGTTTGTCACGGGTGATGGCTTGTCGAGTCGGTGCAGCTCAGGGACTATACAATTGATGGGTTAACAAGCCAGTGTGTGTCAGTGTGTTCAGGTGTGATTGTGATAGCGTATATCACTGGGTAGGTGATTGAAATGGCATAGCTCAATCATTGCAGGTGTGATAGTTCAAAAGGAGAATGTAGGTAAGTGAGTACTAAGGTGATGGGTAAACGAGGCACTTTTGATTAGAGAGCAGGGAGGTGAAGCGGTCAGTATCTATCATTGAGAACAAAGATAATGGATGAACAGAACAGTGTAGTTCAATGAGTACGTGGTTGATGGTTGAAAGAGACAGTGTAGCTCAATTAGGACAGAGATGATATGTGATTAGGATATGTTGGATTGATGTGCATGGTTGAATGGAACAGTGTACGTCAGCTTGTACATGGATGACAAGTGAACAGAACAGTGTAACTTGATGTGCATATGGGTAATAGCGTAACATAATAGTTTCGTTCTGTGGGTACAAGGGTGATTGAAAATTAGGCAGTTTAGATCAGTGTTTTGGGTGAGCTGATCAGCACAAATAAATGCGTAACGGTGTGACTGATGAATGGGATAGTTAAGTTTGTGAGGACACGCATGACTGGTGAACGTGACAATGTAGATGAATTAGTTCGGAGGTGATCGGTGAAAAGGAAAGTGTACGTCACTAAGTACAGTGCTTGATCGGTGAACTGGTCAGTGAGTACAGCAAAACTTGGTGAGTGGGATAGTATAGGTCAGTAAGTCCGACATAGTCGCTCAGTGGTTCGTACTGTTGCCTCACAGTGCCAGGGATCCGGGTTCGATTTCACCCTTGGGCAATTGTCGTGTAGAGGATTCACATTCTCCCTGTGTCTGTGTGGGTTTCGTCTGGGTGCTCTGGTTCCATCCCACAATCCAAATATTTGCAGGTTCGGTGAATTGGCTAATCTGAATTGTTCATACTGTTCAGGGATGGGTTGGTCAGGTGCCTTGATCAGGGATAAATGTAGAGCAATAGAATGGGGGAATGAGTTTCATTCGATATAATTTGCGTGGCCAGTGTGGACCTGTTGGGCTGAAGTGCTTTTTCCAGTTGTTACAAGATCTCAAAGGAATGAGAGTGTCCAAATCATCTGGCATCAAGCGAGGCACCGGAAAGGACAATGGCATAAACAGCACTGTTGATAATGCAAAGTCTTCATTACTACTATCTAGGGTCGAGTACTAAACTTGGGAGAGTTATCTCAAAAACTCATCAAGTAACAACCTGACACTGACTTACTTAATACCTTGCAGACAATGCCCCAGACACCACCATTATAACCCTCGGATATATTGTTCCCTACAGGCAGGACACAATCAACAATGGTGGGGGCACAGTGGTATACAGTCTAGACGGGTTTTTCCGGGCAGTTCTCAATAAAGACACCGGATCCCATGAAGTCTCATGGCTTCACGTTAAGAATGGACAATGAACCCTCCTGCTGATTACCATATACTGTCCTCCCTCAGCTTATGAATGAGTACCACCGCATGCTGAACAACAATTGGAGGAAGTACAGAAGATGGCAAGTGTTTAGCTTATGCTCTGGGGGCGGAATGTTAATATCAATCACCAAGTGACTCGGCAATAGCTCTACTGATCGAGCTGATACAGTCTTTATGGACGGAGTTGCTAAACTGTTTCTGCAGTTGCGAGATGAGGGAACTGATCTGTGGAAAAATCCTTGACCTCATTCTTACCAATCTGCTAACTTCGGATACATTCGTCCATGAGAGTATCTGTAAGGGTGACTATCACACAGTGCTTGTGGAGTTGATGTCCCGCCTTCCCACTGGAGATAACCTCCATCCTGTTGTGTGGCACTATCACAAGCTAAATGAGGTAGACTTCAAAAAGATTCCAAAACTCATAACTGGGCATTTATGAGACGCTGTGGGCCATTACTTGCATCAGAATAGAACTCCGGCACGACTGTAAGCTCATGACCGAGAATATCAAGCACTCAACTATTGCAACTAAGCCAGGGGATCAAATATGTTTCAATAGCGTGTGCAGGAGGGCATGCCAGGATCAGCACTAGGACATACCTGAAGGTGAAGTGTCAACCTGCTGAAGCCACAGAACAGGACTACAAGTTTGTCACATAGAATGGGTAACAGGTGATAGACAGATACATCACACATCCAATGGATTGTATCTAAGCTTTGCAGTCCTCCACATTCTTGCGTAAATGGTGGTGGACAACCAAACAAAAAAATGCAAGACGAGACATCATAAATGTCTGAATGATGGAAGAGCCTAGTACAACAGTGCAGAAAATCAGCCTGACGCTTTTGGAGCAAACCTCAGCCGCAAGAGCTGAGTGGACGATCCTTCTCGTCCTCCTTCACTGGTGCCCAGCAGATATCAGTGTTCAGTCAATTTGATTCACTCCACGTAATATCAAGAAACGGTTGGAGACACTGGATACTGCAAAGGATACAGCCCTCACAACATTCTGACAATAGTACTGAAGACGCTCTTCGAGAACCTGCTGCTCCCCTGGCCATTCTGTTCCAGTATAGTTACAATACTTGCATCTACCCGCCGATATCGAAAATTGCCCAGGTATGTACTGTACAGAAAAAGCAGAATGAATCCAACCCAGCCAATTCCTGCCCCAGCAGTCTGCTCTGATAATCAGTAAAGTGATGGAAGGTGTCATCGACAGTGCTACTATGTAGCACCTGCTCAGCAATAATCTGCTCAGTGACGTCCAATTTGGGATCTTCCAGGGCCTCTCAGCTCCTGACCTCATCCGGCCCTTGGTTCATACAAGAATAACATAGCTTAATTCGAGGGATGAGATGGAAACAACAGGCCTTCATATTAAGTTAGCACTTGACCCAGTGTGGCACAAAATAGCCCTGGTAAATCTGCAATGAATGGGAATTTGGAGATAAACACTTCGGTCGCAGACTCATATCTGGCAGAGAGAAAGGTGGTTGTAGTTTTTGAGGTACGTCGTCTCAGCTCAAGAACATCTCTGCAGGCATTCCTCAGGGTATGTGACAGGCCTAATCATCTTCAGATACTTCATTAATATTCTTAGCTCCAGCGTAAGGTCAGAAGTGCGGATGTTTGCTGATGATTGCACAGTTGCTTACCATTCAAATTCCTTAGGTACTGAAATAATCCGTGTTCACATGCAACAAGTGGTAATTGACATTCGTATCACAAAAATGCCAGGCTGTGGCAATCATATTTCAGAGACAATCTAAACAACATCCCTTCACATTCAATGGTGTTTTCATCGTTGCATACACTATTATTAACATGCGAGGGTTATAATTCGTCGGAAACTCAAATGGACTCACCACATAAGCCGAAGAGCTACAAGAGCAGGTTAGATGCTAGAATTACTGCGGCGAGTTACACACTTTCTGACTACACAAAGGCATTCGACTACCTACAATGTAAAAGTCAGGATTGTGATGGAATATTCCTCAATTGACTGAATGAATGCAGACCTAAAATCATTCAAAACAAAACAGCCCGTTTCATTGGCTTTACATCCATATGAATCCACTTGCTCCAACACCAATGTTTTGCAGGTGTAAAAGGTGCACTACAGAAATTCATTATCGCGCTTCAGATAGCACCTTGTCAACCCAGAAAGTGTATGCGAACACAACTACATTCTGCACCCCCCACCCATCCAAGCCACTTACCATCCTGATTTGTTAACAATATTGCTCCTCCTAGACTGACGCTGGTTCAAATTTCTGGAATTTCTCTCCTAATCGTCTTGTTGGTAAACAAACTGAAAAGGACTGCAGCAATTGAAGAAGGTCATCACCACTGTCTCAATGAAATCTAGTTATGGGCAATAAATGTTGTCAGTAAAAGATGCACTCATCCACAAGTGAAAAATAAATAGCTATGAGTTTAGCAACTGATTTTTTTTATGAATGCAACATATTAGGCCATTAACTAAAAACATTAATATTCAAAACAGTTTCAATTAAACATAAAGCACTGTTAGAAATGTTTCTGATGTATGAAACAATTACCATTTCTTTTATCTTCCCAACAGTTCAAAGGTATAGAATATACTGACGTCCAGAATGTGCTAATTCCAGCCAAACAGATGTTTTACAATCTGATCAAGCACTGCACAATTTAAAATTGTATGGTTTTCATTCAATGTTGCCCATTGTTGACATTGAACACATTCAAATCACTAGCTATTTTAATATGAGACTGTTTCATTGATATATGAGGCAATTCAGGATCTGGTTTATTAACATTGTTATATCAATGGAAGTCGTTGCTGTTGCTTACAGTGTGAAACCATTCTGCTGTCTGCCTGAGCTGCAAACAAATGGCAGTATTTACACCTTTCTTCCGAAACAAGGTAAATGTCACAATGTGTTCTTTGGCAGAAATGCCTCTTTAATTATGAATAAGTAAGATCATACTTGTTGAAATATAATAATCTCAAAATACAGTTTTCCAATTATCTCCTCCGTTTGGTGCCTGATCGCTTCTAAGGACGAAACTGCCTGAATGGTGCTTATCCTCAATCCAGTCAAATATTTCTCATTGATTTAACTGCCATTTTTGGCACAATATAAGAGCATCCGGTGATGGAATTGACACATTCGTTCAGATGGAGAATTGGCTCATGATGAAAATAGTGATTCAGTAAAAACGAGTAATTTTCAGATTGTAACTGTAACTAATGAACTGTCAAAGTGCCCAGCCCATCATTTTTAACAGTCTGTGCTCACGCCAATTTCAAAAGATATAGGGAAGCTATTGTTGATTCGGACAACAGGAGTCTGCAAAAAAAAAAGAAAATCCAGGTTAGGTGAGCTAAAATGCTGAAATGAATGGAATATAAATAATTATATTTTTTTTTCAATCTCATGCAGAACATAAAAAAATTCTGAATATACATTAACTGAAAAAG
>NW_025206813.1:0-12060 GCF_004010195.1 Chiloscyllium plagiosum | reverse complement strand
ATTTAACTTTCTCTACATTAGTCCAACCCTGGCTCCTTGAACTGATGAGCATCATTTTAAATGGCGAATAGACGAAGTATTTTCCCTTGAGTTAAAAGAGTCCAATAGTAGAGTACAGAGTTTTACGATTGGAGAGCACATTAAGCAGCGACTTGACAGGCAACTTTTTCACACAATGTTGGACCTTATATGGAACGAGATGCCAGAGGAACTGTTAGAGACAAGTGCAATTGCTACATATCAAGGATATTAGGACAGGCACATTGAAAGGAGAGGTTTAGATGAATTTCAGACACATACTGGGAAAAGGGACTCGTTCAGTTCTAGAAACTGGTTGGCATGGACGAGTCGACAAAAGGGCCTGTTTCCCTCCTAGACATGGACCATTTCCGACAGGAATTGGACAGTCTGGCCTACTTCTTAAATGCAGAGGAGTAAAACTGGCCTCTTGTTTTCATACTATCCAATAAAGACTAATAAACGTGGGCACCTTCCAATAGCAGCCTCAATAAAGGCAAGAAAATATAGCTAAAAATGTGTTCCTGGAAAAGCGCAGCAGGTCAGGCAGCATCCGAGGAACAGGAGAATCGACGTTTCGGGCATCAGCCCTTCTTCAGGAATGGCTTATGCCCGAAACGTCGATTGTCCTGTTCCTTGGATGCTGCCTGACCTGCTGCGCTTTTCCAGCAACACATTTTCAGCTCTGATCTCCAGCATCTGCAGCCCTCAATTTCTCTGCAAGAAAATATAGTCCAACTTGCATTGCACTCGATAATGGAGACGAGTAAACATGGAGCTCCTTCCCAAATGACCCGCTAATAGAGTTAATCAGTCAACGTGTTTAATGCTGTAAAAGCACAGGCGGTCAAGCAGCATCCGAGGAGCAGGTCAGGCGCACTTTCCAGATGAAGAGCTTATTCCTGAAGCGTCAACCTTCATGCTCCTCGGGTGCTGGCAGACCTGATGTGCATTTCCAGCATCATGCTCATTGAATCCACTTCCCAAAGGAGTCAGGTTATCTCCAAATGAATGAATAAGATGCCGATTTTGAGGTCGTCTTAAGGACAGCCTCGTGTTGTGCACCCAGTCTACAAGAGGTAATTGCATATCAAGCTAGAAAGAGGAGATTTGCTGGGTAATGGGTCGAGAGAGGGGAATAGTGGAACTAAATGTGTGAATCACAGACACGTTGGGTTGAACGGCCTCGTCCTATGCCATAAGATTCCGGGGAGTGCCGACGGTTCACATTTTTCTCTCCTGTCAGTAACAAACTCCAGCTGGTCTGAGGTCCTCCTTTCACTTCCTCTATCGGTGAAGCTAAACCGGGAGATATGTCAGACTTTGCAGTTATTTTTACACTGGGGCTTTCTGCTGTGGTCAGAATCTCTAATAATAAGTGCCTTGTAAGTGAAAGGCACAGCAGCTAACAGCTGTCAGGACTTTGTAGCAAGGTAGACCAGGACACACTTTTGCAAGATTAAAGCTATCTTCTTCAACTTCGTGTCCACCTACATCCGTCTCCCAGAGCCCTTTCTCCTGCTTAAACAGATTCTTTAAAACATGGCTTCATCTTTGAATTTTACTTGAGCCCCCAGTCCTCCACATCACAATGATCTGCCACTGAAAACCTCAGCCATATCTTTGTGGCTCCTGTCATGACCGTTCCTTCGCTGAAGTCATTTGGAAATACTCTGAAATGCTGAGGATCCAGCTCAGATCCCTGAGGGCACCACTATTCGTATGTTGCTTGTTGGGGACACATAATTTCCCTCGTCTCTGTCGACTGTCGCCAAACTAGGAGCTGATCTGCACCATTCAGCCCTTCGCGCTTGCTCCGTTATTCAATATGATCATGGCTGATCATCAAACTCAATCCCCTGTTCATGCTTACTCACCATTAACTGCATCTAATCCCTGTTAGAACATTCAATATTTCTAGCTCTTCTGCTTTCTATGATTGCGACTTCCACAGATTTCTATTCTCCAAGTGAAGATTAGATTAGAGTAGATTATCTACAATGTGGAAACAGGCCCATCGGCCCAACCAAGCCCACACCGACCCGCCGAAGCACAACCCAGTCAGGCCCATTCCCCTACATTTACCCCTTCACCCAACACTACGGGCAATTTAGCATGGACAATTCACCTAACCTGCACATTTTTGGACTGTGGGAGGAAACCGTAGCAAACAGCGGTAACCCACGCAGACAAGGTCAAAATGTGCAAACTCCACAGAGTCAGTTGCCTGAGGCGGGAATTGAACCCGGGTCTCTGGCGCTGTGAGGCAGTAGTGCCAGAGACGCGGGTTCATTTCTCCCCTTCTTATTCTTAAATATTCTTTGCATAACATTATACAGTAAAGCCTGGTTTTGGACTCTCCAGTCGTCAGAAATATCCTTCCTATATTCATCCTACTTTGACCTCTTAGGGTTTTGAAAGTTTCAAAATTCAAACTTCAATCTTCTGAACTCCAGTGAATATTGTATATTCATAACCGACCCAGTTTTTCATCAGATATAAGTCCTCTCATCCCAGGAATCAGTTTGATTTGTGCCCTTCCTGCACAGCCAGAACGTCTTTCCTCAGATAAGGAAATCAAAACTGCTCACCATCGTGCGACGAAATTACACCATTAGAAGAGTCCCTTCGGACAACTGAATCAATGCCAGTCAACCTAAGCCTACACTAGCCCCACTTGCAATATAGGGCGCATAGATTTAAATGCTATGATATTTTAAGTATTTATCCAATTACGTTTTGAATGTTATGAGGTTTCCCATCTCCATCTCTAACTCAAGCAGTACATTCTAGATCCTCAATACCCTGTGGGTAAAACCTGCTCCTCAACTCCCCTCTAAACCTTTTGTTTTTCCGACTGAATGCGTACCAACTTGGTCAGAGGTTGATAGCCATGTTCCCGACATATGAGTATGGCCTTAAATCGGACCTTGGGTTCATGTCACACTACAGTTCACCCCATTACAGTATGCACTCTCTCTCTCTCACGCACACACACAAGGAGACACCCACACACACGCACAGAATTTCTTAAATTCTCACACACCCACGCAGACACTCTCATTCACAATCTCTCTCTTGTAGGTACACACATACACCTCTCACATTAACACCTGTGCATACAACCTCTCACAAGTTTATGCCCCTTCGCACTCATGCACACACTTTATCAAGCTTGTACGCACGACTGAATGGATACCAATTTGGTATTGACCTTTAGACAAACAAGAACAAGCTGTTTTGTATTCATTTATCCCATGTCTCTTATAAACTTATACCCAACTCTGTTTAATCATGAATTCGAGTATATTCCTCCAATAACACCGTTAGGCTGAACGGCCGAAAACTTGCCATTTTCTCTCTCACGACCTTTTTCAATTCTGAGATCTTATGAGCCAACCTGCAATTATGAAGGAACATTACCTGAAAACAGAGAACCGTGATAGATGAACACCATTATTCCAACAATTTATGTACCACCTTCTGGAATATTTTGGGATGCAAGTTATTTGTCTGGTGAATTTATTAAACTTTAATTCCATCAATTTCCCGAAAACCATTTGCCTCACAATAATGGGAAGATAGAGAAGTGATTGCTGGGCCTTTTGCTGAGATATTTGTATAATCGATAGTCACAGGTTAATAACTTGGAAAGAAAGCAAACGTACTTCTTCCATATTTTGAGATGACACAAAAAGGGACCATCTCCAGAACTCTGTGGTCCATGCTTTCTTCACTCCCAACACACCCGTACAGCCCCATGGAATCAACCCTCGTAACTTCCCTCCTCCTTCATCAGTATCCAAGGACCCAAACATCCAATCTAGGTGAAACAACAATTTATCTGCAATTCTCGCAATATAGTCTATTGCATTCACTGCTCAGTGTGGCATCCTCTAAATTTGAGAAAGGACGTGTAGACTGAGTGATCGCTTTACAAAACGTCTACACTGCCCACAAAAATAGCCCTGACTTTTCAGTTGCCTGCCACTTTAACGCACCACCCTATTCACTTATCAATATTTCTGTCACAGGCTTTTTGCAATGTTCCAATGAATATCAGTGCGTGCTTGAAGAACACCTCATTTTCCCCTTGGGGTCTTAAAGCCCTCCTGACTCAATGTTGTGTTCAATAATTTTCGGCCTGATTTCTCCCAAGTCCTAGCGCTCAGCCCCACAGTTCAAACCTTATCATCACATAGTCTGAAATACAAAGACACTAAACGTCTCCATTACTAGTTTTTCACTCGACTAACCAAATCATTATCCACTGCTTTATATAATCAACTGTACTTTGATCTTTTTGCTCCCTCTTTCCAAATATTGATTACACCTTACCGCACCCACCCACCCTATCTTCTGCACACAAACTAGCATTTTCAGAGCTATCATCAGTCCTGAGGAGGGTTCACTGAACACAAAACGTCAACGCTGATTTCTCTTCAAAGATATTTCTAGACGTTTTGAGCCTTTCCAGCAACGTTTATTTATTTCTGTATGAGTCCAAAACATCGAACATTTGTAATGAGGAGCTCAATACAGTTCTTCAATCTGACGGGATCAAAGGGTATTGGTAGAAAGCGGGACCAGGGGACTGAATTGAATGACCAGCCAAGTTCGTCATAAAATACAGAGCATGGCTAAATCCCGATGCTTGCTCATTTTTTTCTATGTTGCTCTGTTTGAGAGACTCCTTCAACATGGAAACATATGCAATTAACGAAGAGTCATTGCTTTGGTCCAGGAGATATACTGTGTGAATCGTCGTGTAACCATGAATCTGTGCTGGGACCAAAGCTTTTCATGATATTTCTCAATGACTTGGATGAAAGAATAGAACACCATGCATCCAAGGTTGCTGAGCATGCTAGATGACACAGTTTGGAGGACGTTACAGAGATATGGAAGTTCAGGACAAGCACGGGTTTGATTACATGGTGGGCGACACGGTGGCTCTGTGGTTAACACTGCTCCACACAGCACCAGTGACCTGAGATCGAGTCCTGCCTTGGGTGATTGTGTGGAGTTTGCACATTCTCCCTGTGTCACCGTGAGTTTCCTCCGGGTGCTCCGGTTTCATCCCACACTCCGAACGATGTGCAGGTCAGGTGAATTGGCCATGCTAAATTCCCTATTGGGTTCGGTGCATTAGGCACGAGTAAATGAAGAAAAATAAGGCTTAGTGGGTGACTATTCGAAGGTTCGGTGTGGACTTGTTGAGGCGAAGGGCAATTTGCCACACTGTAGGGAAACTTATCAAACAATGATGAGAATTTGAAAATCTAGTTGCTGCTGAATTGTGAGCCAATGAGCAGAGTAAGCACAGGGGCGGGATCGGGGAATGAGACTTGGTGTGAGTTCAAGTATGAGCAGCAGAGTTTGAGATGAGCTTAAATTTCCCGAAGGTGGTGGAGGCTGTGATGTAGTCAGGATAACTTGGGAATGGTCACGTTTGGAGTCCAAAAGACAAGGCTGAGATTTTTAGTGGCTGATAATTGTGATGTGGAGGACGTGGGCCTCATATCATCTTCTAAGATTAGACCGAGGCTGCATAGAGTCTGGGTAAGTAGACGATCATGCTCAGAGAGAGGGATGGGTTTTTCCTGGGAGCTAAGTGGATCGACTTGAACTTCCCATTATATTTCTCAATGAGATCTTGGATCCACAGTATTGACTGCTCTTAGCTGCTATAACTTTCATTGATTTGACGATTATTAATAGAGATTCTGACCAGAACACATAGCCCCAGTGTAAAAAACAAAACTAACTGCAAATTCTGACAGATTGTAAGGTTGAAACGTCACCAATAGTGGAAATGAAGGGAGGAGCATCGAGCAGCTGAGACGTTTCTTACTGAGATGGGAGAAAACTGAGAATGGCTTTCACTCTCTGCATCTGACAGCACTAGAGGAGGCAATTCCGTGCTATTGTGACTCTTCCTTATTTTTTGCAGAAACATCACAGTGATGGGGAAAGTGTCAGTCACTCTCTTAAAAACACTCGCGCCTGCACTCAGAGATCAGAAAATTATTCCAGTGGCAGCAGCTCTATCTTTAAGCTGTGAAGTATGCAAAGTCAGTTCTCTCGTTCTGTTTTTTTACTGGCGAGATAGACGAGGAGGGTTCGTAGCACAGTCGTAAGGGCATCACTCTGTGTGCCCCCACCGTTTGTTATGCAACTCATGGCGTCTCATTGCAGCTGGTCAAACATGAGGAAGGAAACATCCTGCTGATCTTCACATAGCACCGACGTCGCCTGCAAACTCACCAGAACAATAAATCCTCCTCTATGTTGGAGGGAGCACTGAGGATGAGATGGATGTTGGATATACTCTCCTGCATGGACTTCAAATTGATCATCAAGAGTTATTCAGGAGCGTTACTCGGCGCACAGTTGCCCATTTCCACCTGATTCAGATGAAAGACTCGGACTTAGCAGAGAGTGAGGGAACCAACACACACGACAATCATACCCACACCCATTCTGGCCAATCTACCAGCGGAAGGTGCATATATCCGTGACAGTGTCAGTAAAATGATCAGCGCAGAGTCCAGATCGAGACAAAATACAATTCAATACTGAGTATATCTGATGTTTTGTTTTCAACATATCTGCGATGGGAGGAAAAATTGTTTTTAAGAGCAATTGGCAATGACTTGGAAATTAGTGTTATTCAGGTAAGGAAAGTGGAGAAGATTAATTATTGCAATGGCAGGTTGCATGGTCTGTTAATGGAAATAAACCGGTGTGGATCTAGCAGTGGAGTAGAGGAGGGTTGGGAGTGACTGGATCGCTTCATGAAATGAAAATTTACTTGATATTCTGAATAATGTGCTCCTGTGCTATTAAAAGGTCTGGTTTCATGATGTAGGTGAACGTGAAAACTGCAGATGCTGGGTAGCAGAGTCGAGAGTGTCGTGCTAGAAAAACACAACAAGTCAGGCAGCATTCAAAGACCACCCCAAAAACATATCCGAGTACCAAGCTTCCAAATTGGAATTGCCCTCTTTACCAGTCCTACCTATCCACTAAACATCCCTCCTGTCATCTGCACCCACCTTTCCAAACTATGACCTCCGCCTTGTTTCTTCATCTATCTGTCACTTTCACAGCCACCTTTCCCCCACCACCACACCTCCTATTTATTTCTCAGCCCACAGATGTCATTCCTGACGAAGGAATTATGACAGGTAGGTCGACTTTCCTGCTCCTTCTGTGCTTTTCCAGCACCACACTCTTGACACTAATGTCATAGAGTCAAGCGATGTCCACCACAGAAACAGACAATTCGGTTCAACTCTTCTAATGCCGATCAGATAACCCAACCCAATCTAATCCCTCCTGCCTAACATCCGACCCAATGCCTTCCAAACCTTTCCTGTTCATATACCCATATATCAATACGCTTCCACCACTTCCTCTAGCCACTTATTCCATGCTTGTACCAGCCTCTGCGTGAAAAATGTTACCTCTTAAGTGTCTTTTGTATCTTTCCTCTCTCACCATAAACCTATGCCCTCTAGTTTTGGACTCCCACACCCAACTTTGTCCAGTTATCCTATCCAAGCCATCATAATTTTATAAATCTCTATAAGGTCACCCCTCAGCCTCCGACACTCCAGGGAAAACAGCCCCAGTCTATTTAAACTCTCCCTACAGCTCAAATCCTCAAACTCTGGCAACATCCTTGTAAATCTTTTCTGAACCCTTTCAAGTTTCACAACATCTGTCTGATAGGAAGGAGACCTAAGAATTGAACTCAATATTCCAAAAGTGGCCGAACTAGTGTCGTTTACAGCCACAACATGACCTCCCAACTCCTGTACTCAATACTCTGACCAATAGCGGAAAGCATACCAAATGCCTCCTTGACTTTCCCATCTTCATGCGACTCTACTTTTAAGGAGCTACGAACCTGTACTCCAAGTTCTCTTTGTTCAGTAACCCTCCCTGTGACATTGCCATTCAGAATCCTGCTAAGATTTGCTTTCCCAACATGCAGTACCTCACATTTAATTAAATTAATTTGCCACTCCTCAGCCAATTGGCCCATCTGATCAAGTTCCAGTTATAATCTGAGAGAACCTTCTTCGCTGTCCACTGCACCTTCTATTTTGTTGTCATCTGCAAACTCACTATCTATATGTCTTAAGCTCACATCGAAATCATTTAATTCCATGATGTGTTCAAAGTTAGCGAGACTTGTTGCAGTAAATACAGGACAAATTGTTCCTTCAGACAGAAGGGTCAGAAACCAGATTGCACATGTTTAACAAAGAGTCGAAAGAACAAAAGAGAAGAAGGGAACTTTATTATACAGCGAGTTCATGATAACTGTCAGCAATGTGACTAGAAGCGGATTCAAAAACAACTTTCAAAATGACAATTGGTAAAACATCTGAAATGCAATCAATTGCAGGATTTCACCTTATGAGCTGGACAAATTGGATGAATTTGACTAACAGTCACAATCGGTCGAGTGAGCTCTGTCTGTTGTCGAGCTGACACAAACTTTTGTCTCACCTTTACAAAAGACTGGTAGAAGCAGACAATCCAGTTTACAGAAGAACGTTTTCTCAAGCAATATGCTCTTGAAACAACTCATGGTTCAGTGCGCAATAGATTTGCTGATGAGGAGTAAGTCATTAGAACAACAGCAAGGGAGCAGCGAACTCTCGTTTTAATTATTTCACTAAAATGTAAGTATTGACTGATTACGCTAACATATATTGTTTAAAATTGTTATATATTTTCTCTTAGTAAGTGGTCGCAGAACATTTGAAAAATCATAATCTAATTGAACAAATTCAGCGTGTCTTCATGAAAGAGATATCGTGGCTGACTATACTGTGAGGGTTTATCAAATAAGCCTCATCGAGAGCGGACAGAGGGAAACCAGTAGATTTGTTGTAATTGGAAGTCCAAAAGGCTTCAGAGTCTGCGATGTTGCTGGTAGTGTGCCGGCATGTATAAATAGTTGGCGATTGAGCAAGGGTGACAAGGGTTCTTTTCCAGGTTGGTGACCTGTAATAATTGAGGTTGCATGGAGATTAGTTAATGACTTGGAGGAAAGAAGCAAATGTATTTTATCCATAACTTAAGATGACACAGAGATGGGGAGCATCTCCAGGACTCTCCAGTCCACTCTCCTTACATTCCCAATACACACCCACGGCGGGATAGCTTCTCACCCCCCCGCAACTGTCGAGAGTGCAAAACCTGCCCATTTACCTCATTTATCCTCAATATTCAAGGCTGCAAACATAACTTCGAGGTGAAAACAATTTACCTGCACTTATAACAGCATTCACTGCTCACAATGTGATAACCTCTGCTTTTGGGACACAAAGTGCAGAGTTGGTGATAGCTTTACATTCTGTCAACAAAAATGCCCCTGATATTCCTTTTCCTTACAAAAACATCACAGTGATGGGAAACGTGTCAGTCACTCTCTCAAAAATACACAAGCATGCACTTGCATATTAGAAATTGAATCCAGCAGAGGCGGCAGCGACAGCAGCAGCAGCAGCATCTCTGTCTCTGGGCAGTGAAGTATGCAAAGAATTGTTCTCTCATTCTGTTTTTAACTGGCGAGATAGACCGAGCAGGTATAGCAACACAATGGTGCATACTGTCAGAAGGGAGTTACCCTGGGAGCCCTAAACGTTAGTTATGAAAAACTATGACATCTTAAATCAAACATGGGGATGAAAGACTCACGTAAACAGTAAGTCCTCCTCCATGTGTACTTGGAGGGAGCGCTGGGGGTCGGAAGGATGCTGGATAAACTCTCATTTTGGGACTTCAAAGTCCACCATCAAGCGTTGCTCATCACCATCACTATGGAGCAAGGTTGACCATTTCCACCTGATTCAACTGATAGACTGGAACTGTAGCAGGTAGCAAGGGAACAGAAAAGTGAGTGAAAAAAACCACACCCCTACTGAACAATCTGCCTGCGAAAGGTGTATCTGTCCGTGGCCGTTTCAATACAGTGACAAGGGCACACTCTGTGTGGCAAAAGATCCCGTCTTTCCATTGAAAATATCTGATAATTCATTGAACAACAGATGCTGGATTTGAGGAAGACCTTTGTTTTAAAAAGAGATCGGTAATGACTTAGGAATTAGGGTCATTCCGCTAAAATAAGTGGAGACAATTAGCGATTGCAATGGTTGGAGGTATGGGCTCTTGCCAGAAATAAGCCTGTGAGGCCCTGGTGTCGAAGGGGAGGGGTGGGAGTAACTCGATCACTCAATGAAAAGACAGCATTTACTTGATAGTCTAAACATTCTTCTCCTGTTGTGTTAGAAGGTGATGTAGGCGGAAACAAGAACTGCAGTTGCTGGAGATCAGAGTCAAGAGTGTAGTTCTGACAGCATCTAAGGCTCTCCACGAAACTTATCCAATTCGCAAGCCTTGAACTCGGCCCCGCCTTCTTGAAAGGTCCGCCCTGGCTATCTTGCCTCCCACCTGTCCGCTCCATCAACGCCTCTAAACTATCACTTGCACTCCTAAATTCATGTACCGATCCCATTCCCTGCTAGCTTCGCTCCACCCACACCCCCGCCAAGCTATTCCTCAGCCCACAAGCATCATTCCTGATGAAGGGCTTATGATAGGCACATCGACTTTCTTGCTCCTTGGATGCTGCCTGACCTGTTGTGCTCTTTCAGGATCACACTCTGGACTCTAATTCACTGACATGTTGAAAGTAAATGAGGCTTGATGCAATAAATACAGGACCATATTTTTTCCTACAGGCACAGAAGTCAGTAACTAGATTGTATCAATTTTAACAAAGAGTCCAAATAACATGATACAAGAAGGGAACTTTTGAGAGAGCAGTTCATGATAACTGCCTGCCCTGTGAGTAGAAGCAGATTCAAAAGCAACTTGGACAAACAGTTGAAAGGAAACAATTGCCGAATTTTATAGTAAGAGCTGGACAAATGGGACAAATTGGATACATTTGACTAACAGGCACAATAGGTCTCGTGACCTCTGTAGTAGAGCTTACTCACAGTTCAGCCTTCACTTTCCACAAAAACTGAGAGAAGCAGACAACCCACTTTGCAGAACAGCGTTTTCTCAAACAATATCCTCTTGAATCAACTCATGCTTCAGACCACGCTCGATCTAATGATGAGGAATAAGTCATCATGTCAACAGTAAGTGAACGGCAAAATAAAAGTGAGGTGACTGAACAGCATATTCCTAGCACAACAATCAATGGGGTCAGGAATGAATAGCGTCAGGACAGAGAACAAAATCTAGGCGTTTAACGACTCTACTATTAATAGTGGGATGGATGGAGCAGCGATTGTTAGGACACCAGAGCCAGAAACTTGACCTGGGAGAGAGGGAATGTGAGTCTGAAGCAGAACCAAGAGGGGGAGTAGAAAAGAGGTACGTAGAGCATAGGACCAAAAGACTTAGAAGCAGAAATTAGGACATTCTGCCCATCATGTCTGCTCCGCTATTTCATTATGGCTGTAAGTTTCTCAAACACATTCTTCTGCGTTCTTCCACTAGCCCTTGATCCTCTTGATATTCATGAACTTATCTATCTCAGTCTTAAACATACACAGTGAACTGCCATCCACAGCCTTCAGTGACAATAGATTCCATAGATTCACCACTCTCTGGCTGAAGAAATTTGTCCTTATCTCCGTTATATACGGTCTTCCTTTTACTCTAAACCTATGCACTCGGGTCCTAGTCTCTCTTACCAATGGCAAGATCTTTCCAGCATCCAATCTGACCAGGCCATTCAGTAATCTATGTGTTCTATTTAGATCCCCCGTAATCCTTGTAAACTCTATCGAGTCTAGATCCATACTCCTCAAACGTTTTTCGTGTGTTTAGCTTTTCATGCCTGGGACCTCATCAAACTCTACTGAACATGCTCCTGGGCCAGTACATCCTTCCTGAGATATGGAGCCCAAAACGGCGCATAATACTCCAAATGTTGTCAGGTGAGCCCTGAAAGAGTAACAGAAGCACATCCCTTTTTTTTATTCATGACCTCCAAAAATAAAT